>NC_141145.1:131226889-131379978 GCF_053477565.2 Lygodium microphyllum
CCTAGATAGAATAGTTGGGTGACTTTATGGCCGAAATATTGGTTAGAGCTTGGGATCATGGAGCCAATAATTGTGTGAATCTCTATTTTACTATTGTAATAAATATTTGAGGATCTCTTCCACCTTGGCTTCTCTTTTCTTTTGTTGAGTTTTGCATGAGGATAGTGAGTTTTACATTTGCATCAAACGCTGAAACCACTAAGGGATCACACATGGCTGCTCATCCTCTTAAGGGAGGCAGAGGGGCCTTCAGTATTTGTAGTGCATGTGCATTTGAAATTGGATAGTTCTCATCATGGGAAGGAAACTTCCCCTTTTGTAGGTTTGAGTGACACTTGAAGAAGATTGTGGGCTAGAAACCAGCGAGGGAGGGTGAGATGAAGGATTGGGGGAGGGGGTGCTAAAGAAGGAGAAGGGATGTCAAGGAGATAACTTGAAAGAAGGGGCGGTGCTGTTGAGGGTGGGGTAGGAAGGTGAGTTGATGAGGATCCACTTGTTAGTGCACCATTGGGTGTTTTTTTTTTTGGGGGTGGGGACGCGGCGGGGAAGGGTTGGGGTGTGGGAGGCGGGTGTGTCCAAAGAAAAGGTAAGTGCCTCATCAAAGACAACATCATGGCTTGCCACCAATGTGGCCGTAACCAACAATTGGAGTTCGTGTCGAGCTTTCCCCTTGTTTTCTTGTCAACATGAATGTAGTCATTGCATCTAAACATGCAAAAATGAGCAACCTATGGCTTTCGCCCAAAGAAAACATCCTTTGGATTCATTTTCTGCATAGTCACAAGAAACAGCCATTTCAAAGGCTAGACATGGGGAAGCAACATTTCCCACAGTTTAGGTACTAAAAATGGTTTGAAATAGTAGAAATGACCGAAACAGACAAGGAAGTTTGAGAAACAGGTAGGAAGCATCATTTCTTATTATAATCATCCTGTTGATTATAGGAGAGATGGCTAAGTCAACACCATCTTATCTTCTTGTTCTATTGGATGATGATGTTTCATTGTTGTTGATGATTGAATTTTCTTGAGCTGTCCTCTTGCTGGATTTTGCCTTTCAATATTTAATGTGGGTTTTTACCTTCTTTGGGGGTCCCCCACCGCTAATGTTAAGTTCTATAAAATGTGTGTCATACCTCCATTCTTTAAGATAAAATCAAGGATAATGATAGATGCAATATCCAAAAGTAAAGCTCTTTGTGTGTGTATATTTTGCAGAATATTGGTGGAGACAATGTATGGGTTTGAGGCATTAACATTCAATATAGATGCTGGGTACTTAGAAGCAGTTGTTCGTGGTCACAAAGCTGGACTTCTTAAAGCGGCAGATTATAATAATATTTGCCAATGTGAAACTCTTGATGATATCAAGTTACATTTATCTGCCACTGATTATGGTCCTTATTTGCAAAATGGTAAGAGCACTATTCTTAGCTGATGTTGTGATATAAGTATCATGAATTTAACCTTGGCTTTATGATTCTATAGAAGCGTCACATATTGCATATGCTACCATTGTAGAGAAATGTACTCAGAAGCTAGTTGATGAATTTAACCTTCGGTTCATGATTTTATAGAGCCATCACCATTGCATACAGCTACCATTGTAGACAAATGTACTCAGAAGCTAGTTGATGACTTTAAATACATATTGGCTCATGCGACAGAGCCATTATCAACTTTTCTTGAATATGTGAGGTACATGTTGGATCTTTGAAGCTTTAGTGGCACAAGCTTATTAGATAAATATATATTTTTGGATTGTAGGTTTTGATGTTTCTCGTTAGTTAGCATTCTTGTCTTCTGCTTCTCTCTTTTACATTCGTATACTAATGTATCTCAGCACTTGAAATCAGGTATGGACATATGATTGACAATGTTGTACTTATTGTCACTGGCACTTTACATGAAAGAGATGTCCACGAACTATTAGAAAAATGCCATCCTTTAGGTATGTTCGACAGGTAAACTTTCTACTTTTTCATAGTACGGCTTTTAAAAAGATCACTTACTGTTTTATTTACTCAACTTCACTCTTTTGTATTATTTTTGATGCAGCATCGCAAGTCTGGCAGTTGCTCAAAACATGTGGGAGCTCTATCGTCTTGTGCTAGTTGATACGCCATTGGCTCCCTATTTCTCTGAATGCATTACTTCAGAAGTGAGTTCTTTGCTTATGCACTGCTCATCATTACATGTCTCTAGGCATGTTTCTTTATTTTAAAAGTTCAAGTTGCTCAATTGTAAAGCATTTTCCAACTATGGTCTTGTTAATGTATCATAGGCTAGTGATTACAATTTTACTTTTTGAGGATTTATAATGATGAGAGGTGAAGGGTTTATGATTTGAAATCGGGCTTTTAATATTATGAACAACTGTCCCAAAATTATTTTGGTCATAAGGGTACCATAGTCAAAGAAAGTAGTCATAGCAGCCAAAAACGTTTAGAAATGAAACGTCAGAAACGTGTTTCGTAAGTTTCTTTCAGGAGGGGGTAAAATAAGAAACGTGGGTTTTTTAATATAGGGATTTTTAATAGCTTTGACTGGGGAAAGAGATTCTAAATCTCTATGGAACTCTCTCTTAAATAAAGAATAACTAATTAAGCTTGAATGATAATAGAGTCAATTGAGAATAATACATTATACATTACATATCCATGATCCATTATTGACTTGTCACTTATATCAAAGTTAGTCTTTGGACAAGCTATACTATGGTTTAGAACTCATTATGATTCATACATATCATACAAAGAAAATTGAAATTAACATGTAAATAGCCTATCTATAATATGGACTGAGTCAAGTTACAACATCATGATTCTCATTTCAAAACAAACTGACAAAATGTCAAAATCAAGAATGAATCGTAATCTATCATAAATAACTCATAAATGAGACTAAAGTCGTATATTATTCAAATCTCAAGACAAGAATAGATACTAGGCTGCTATGAAAGCAATAGAACTTTCTCGATTCTCCCTCTAGACTTGGCTTCTATTGAAGCTGCTTCTGTAAATGGATATTATCTTCTGGTCATGCAGCATAAGGAAATGCTGTGTCTGTTTTTCTCAATGGCTTGTTATTTCATGAAGCTGAGTTCTATCAAAGAGAGAGAAAGACTGGTAATCAACTGTTGTGACTCCACACTGTTGGCTCTTGATTTTGAATCATGAAAAATCTTTGAAACAAAGTTGTAGAATCGTAAGAAGCATCAATTTTTTTTTTGGGTAGTAAAAAATGTGTGTAATTATATTGCTTAGATCATTCCTTCTGGGCGGCAGCTATTCAGCACAGGTGGACTGCCTTTGTGCTGTGTTTACTGAGGACAGACCTGCGGCAGCCAAGTGTCACCTCATGTGGGCATCTCCATGTCCTCCGCATATTGGGTGGCACCTTTGCAGGCTGGGTGGCCTGTTTTTAGGCAGACAACTCATTTTTTTTGTTGTGTTTCATATTGCCTGGTCTTTTGTGACCTGGACGAATTGTCCTTGGTGCTGGGCAGCCTCTTTGTCAGGACTGAAGCAGGGCAGATCTGCATCTATTGTAGGTACTCCACTTTTGGGTACTCTTTGACTTGTACTCATCTGTGTTTACTGCTCCCTCTCTGTGCTCAGCATTGAGTTGTCTCTCACACCTAGAATACTTCCCGTCTACATTGATGCAGATACATCTTTTGTCGACCCGTAGATCAACGGACCTTGTGGAGGTGGAGGACATCCTAGTGGCAACATCTTCTTTGTTTTCATGCAGGTATTTCTTGAAGGATAGATATGGCCGATGTGTATGCTTTGGGGGATCATGTGGATTGAGATCGTGTAGATTGACCACCATTCTATCTCTCTTTCCTGCTATATTCTTCCAGGGCTTCTACTCCCCCATTGGCATTTATGGCATCTCTTGGGCAAGTGCCTACTCTCTCTACCCGCATCTGACACGCTGGATGGGAAGAACCACTCCCTATAGTTGTGCCGCATGGAGTGTCTCCTTGACAACTGCGACCTTTGGGATTTTGTTACTGTCCCTATACCATGACCTACCGTGGAGCCTCATGATGGTGTGATTGCGGATTTGGTAGCTTGCTTTATGTGATTGGTTGAATGGCATAGCGTGCTCTTTTCTCCTTTTGAGTTGTACAGATTCTGTGCTTATGCATGCTAGATGTATCCGCACTATTGTAGAGATTTGGAGGAAGTGAGCTAGTTTCATTGGTGTTTGAGCAAGATGCATGTCAGAGTGAGATAGATTCTTCTGGAGTCCATGCCCATGGCCGTGCTTATGCGGCTTTCTCTCTAGGTATAGCCATTCAAAAGAAAGGAAAGAGAAAGAAGTTGGAGTCATCTTCCGACTCTAATACAAATTTTGTGGGGAAGCATTGAGGATATTCCATGTGTTCTCATTGTGGGAAGATCTTGCACCTTAGGGAGAGTTACTGGAGGAAATACCTTCATCTTTGTCCGGGAGTGAAGGATTGATCTACATCGGAGCCTTTGTCTACCTCTACTTTGTCACATGCGATTACCAGCGAGTTAGTGTTTCTACACATTTATCAGTTGGAGAAGCCTTCTTCGATTGTCTCGACTTTTGAGCAGCCTTGACTTGTTGACAATGGTGCATTGAGTCATACGACTTCTCAAGATGATTTGTTGTAGGATCTCTATCCATCAGAGGGTATCATCATTGCTAGCGACCTCTCCTTGGTGCCTATTAGTGGTGTTAGTACCTTACCTCTATTGTTTGACATCCATTGAGCTCCATTTTGGAGGCCCTACATGTTCTGGACTTGGGCTTTCCTCTCCTCTCAGTTTATGGCCTTCCTAGACTTGGGACCTGTGTTGTCTTTATCTAGCTGGCCGTTTTTGTTGAGGATTGTTCTATAGAAGCTACTTTTGTGATAGATTGGCAGGAGGGAGGGACTATCTATGCTCCGTTCCCCTTCCATTGCATAGGGCGCTCCGAGGCAAATTTCTATAGTCGCATCCATTCCTAATTGTGCACCATTTATTCCGTAGGTTTCATTCTATCATCCACCATCTCCTTCAGTGATTTCCTTGTATCTCCCATCCCTTTTCGAGAGGGACGATATTGGTGATGGGTTGTGGATTTCTTAGCTCTTTGTGTTTCAGAGTGGGCTTTCTATGATCGTGAAGAGTTTTTTCAAGGTTTCTAGTCTACTTTGGACCTTTTCTTTAAGTGACAATCTCTTTTCTTTGTCGAGTCACCATCCCTAGTTGCTTGGCCTTTGGCTCTTATTGTTTCCATGTAGCTTATGGTGCCTTTGGTAGTTTCTTGCTATCGTCTAATACTTGGGTTATAGCTTGGCTCACCTATCCTCGACTAGAGTTTTTAGGAGTGATCCATTTGAGGCTCTTCGTTTCCTTTGCCATTTGGTGGCCTTTCGTTTGATCGGATTTTTCTATGGAGAGAGGGTCTTGCTCCTTGGTTGGCATTCTTCATCGACGGATTTCATCGACGTTGACATTCTTCCTGCCACCCTTGGATTTGCATCTCCTTTGGTCTTCCACCACATCCAGGATCTGAGAGGGGGTGTTAGCAGTCATGTGTGTCTTGTGTGGTTATCTCTTGCATGTGAGCCTCAATTTGGATCAGATAAGGACATTACGAGCTTTGACATTATATTTGTTTGTCATTTTATGTGTTTTAGACACTTTAGATGGAGGGTATATTAGTGTATTTCTTTTTGGTCACTTTTGGTTGTCCTAGGTGCTCTATTTTGGGTCTGGTTACTTTTGGCCCTAGTTTGTCTATATATATATATAGGTGGTGTGCCCTTCCATTCTCATTATCCATCATTGATCCTTCGTGATTAACCAACCCTTCTCATTCTGTCATTCCTCTACTATTGTCTGGCACCCACATTGACACGTAGGGTTGTGTGTTGGGGTTGACTGTTGCAACCTTGTATCTTTAGCCATTGCAATCATATTGTTCATTTTCTCTTCTGTGTTTTCTCTTTGTCTCCTTCTCTGTGTGTTCACTTTCCTCTTTCCGTTGCGCACTCTCGTAGGATATACATTCTAGGCTAGGTGTAATTTGATGGAGAAGACATTAGGCACCTCTTCACACTAGTCAGACTGCCTCACATGACCAAAGGCAATGCTTTGGAGTTTCCAAGCACTGTTGTGGGTAATGCTTGCAAACTTGAATTATGACCCATCGGCCTCAGATCCTGTCTCGGCACCCAAGAACCTACCAAGCTCTCGCAAGGCGACAATGAATCATTTTCTTTCACTCACTTTTATTTTTACTTCAACAATCCTTATTTATTTTTCTCTTCGGCTAAATGTCACCCCTAGAAAGACAAGGCATTAGTCTCGGATTTGCTGACTCGTCCCTAGGAACCTACCAAGCCTTTGTAAGGCAATGAGCATTTGCTCTTGGATTTTTTTTTTTCCTTTTGTTCAGGGTTTAGAATCCCTTTTTATACACCTATATATACTATAGTCTTGAGATATATTCATTGTTTCTTCTCTTTTTTTCATTTAGTAGGCTTCTCTAGCTGCCTCACAACAATAGAAACTCCTAGAAACAGTTGCCTAGTAGGTTAGTAGAACAGGGTCTTTAAGGACTTTTTCCAAAACAACTCTTTGCCTTTATAGGAGATAGACAATTGCTCAAATCTCCCCAGATGCATATAACCTAAACTTTGGGACTTCATGTCTTGATTTTTTCAATCTCTAAAAGAAGAAAATTCCCCACATATACACATATATATATAGCTCAAAGGGAAATAACTCATAAAGGAAGGATATTACTTGGACTTGGTTGCCTGTTACATCGGGACCAACCAACTCTCTATTGCTAGGCTTTCATATGCAAGAAGCCAAATGAAATAATACACTTTTCTTGGCCTCTAGCTATTCCATTTGCTAGAAGGTCCAATAAAAAGCATATGTGATGTTGTGCTTCACCCAATGTCCGTAGCATGTAGGTGCCCAATCCATATCCTCTTATATGAGGACATGTTTGGTGATTCCACTCTAGAATCCACTCCTATAGTTGTCAGATACGAAAGGTATGATATGGTATGATGTGATAAAATATGGTACTAAATGGTATCTTATGATTTTATAAGGTACGGTACGATATTAGTACGAAAAAAATTAACATGATTTTTAAAAAATCCATAAAGCATTAAATGATAGAATACATGTTTAAAGTGGAAATAGCCATTTCATTACAAAATAAGATGAACACATGAGGGTGACCATTGTGGTCGCTTGGGCTGCATAAAACATGCAATATAACTATAGTCCAGTGTATCATAGTGACATCATGCATGTAGATACAATGATAGTAGATACAAAAAAGAGAGGCCTAAAAATCTATGATGAGGCATCATCATCATCATAACCATGTGAGTGCTCATCACGAGAGTTTGAAGATGACTCCTTGGCATCAGATGATGAGACACACTCATACTCATCCTCACTGATGAGGTTACCATCATCATCAAACAATGGCTTCCTAGGTGGCGGCTATGTAGGCAATGGGAGGATGTCATCATGAGGAACAATATGTGAGCTATTAGAGCCTTGCCTTACATATGTCTGCAAGCCACTCAAACCATCCCTTCTCGATGTTGGAGAGTGTCAAATAACCATGCTCTTGCTACCACCTACTCGAACTCCTTGCCTACGAGCATGTTGACTGTGAGTGTCATGAGTATGCGCTGCTATAAGCTCTCTATAGAGCTCTGCAAAAATCATCTCCTCCTTGTTCTCGTTCACCTCCTGATGTACACTTGGAAGATTGTCGCCCATCAACTTGAATGTATCAACATTCACCTACACAATGCACATAAGATTATAAATGCTAAAGTCTAAATTGTAAAGTATAAACTTCGAAGTTCAAAGTCTAAAATAATAAATTTTAAACTTTATGGTTAAGTGTTTAAACTTTACCTGCTTCGGACTATCCATGCTCATCATAGCCCTCATCATGTGTAAGTTAGTGCGGCAATAGACTAGCCGCTCTAATTGTTGTGTGCTAAGTCGATTGTGGGTCTTCGTGCGAATGAGAGAATAGGCACACCAGTTTCTCTCACATGCACTTGAAGAGTAACCTTGGGCAAAGACCCTCATGACTAAGGGATGAAGGGTCTCCAATGCGTATCCAAAGGTTTACCACCAAAATAAAGGCTTCACAAGTGACTCTCTTCTCCAACAAGTGGGAGAACTTCTCCAACAAGTGGGAGAAGCAAAAGCCACATGTCCTCTTTGATCTGCATAGCATCCTAGCTCCTCTAGCACTGTATTGTGGTCATTCACAGAGACCACACGAGTCAAATAAGCAAGCTTGTCTGAACGGAGCTCTCTATCATCCATGACCGCTGGTGACTTGTAGGCCGGATGTACCAATGTAATAAAACCATGGATGGGCTTATGCATCCATGTCTATCTTCTCTTTGCTATCTCTAAAACATGTGCATGTTGTGTCTCTGTGATCACTATACAAGCATGTGTCTCCACCAATACCACTCTAACGAAGTGGATGAGAAGGTCCATGATGGTGGACTCCTCACAATCACTCATACGCAATACCTTATAAAAGGGAGTTATGACAATAATAATGGCACGAACTTTTTGCCAAAGCTACTCACTAGAACACAAGTGCTGCATGGCTTTGGCCTCCTTTGTCTCATGCTCATGCCACTCATTCCATAGAGTTGACACCATTGTCTCGTGGAAGGCAACGGACCACACCTTATAAAGGCACTCCAGCAATAACCACATGTAAGCAAAGCGAGTTGAAGAAGGCTTCTTCAACTCCAGTGGCTATACTCACGATACATCGCAAGCACCTTTACCTCTACTGTGAAGGTGATAATTGATGTAGCTTTGCGGACCACCCTCTTCACCCACTTGAGATTTCCAATGTCCTCCATGAGCAAGTCCAAACAATGACGTGTGCACGTGGAGTCCACAGAATTGTGAGAAACTCGGCCTCAAGCAAACGGCCCATGCACTAATAATTCGATTCATTGTTAGTAACAACTTGCACCACATTCGAGGGGCCCACCTACAACCACAATTGACAAATTACAAGTATACTAATAATACTTGGAGATTAGAGAGAGAAAGAGAGAGTTGAGCCTTTCAAGTTTCAACTTTTAAGATTCAAGAATGAAGAGAGATGGAGGTTGGGGCTTGGGGGGGAAAGAGAGAATCAAGATAGATATTATAGAGAAATTAGAATAGGGAGATTGATAGTTATGTATAAATCAATTATCATAATGAAAGAAAGTGAAACAAATTTAAAAGGCAATGTATATCTCAATGATAGCTTGCTGAATGTGGCGGTAGATGAATGCGCCTATTGTTTTCCTCCCTCTCTTGCCGGTATCTACGACCCACAAAAAGTAAGTGTCAAGTAGACATGAGACGAGTAGGTTGATGATGCCCTGTTTCTTACGATCACTCCATCTGTCGGTGAGAATGGAGCAACCATATTTTATCCATACAGCCCGAATAGGGTCAAGGGCTCTATTAAGCCTCTCCTTCACTTAATTAATCTTTTTCGTCCTCATGTCATTGTATGTGACATTGGTCCATTCTTCATACGGACCCACATTGGCAATGGCTTTTATCTTCTTCCATTGCTCTTGCTTTAGGACATTGAATGCAAGATTGCACTCAATCACCGTGTGAGCAATTTCAATGTCCGTAAGTTGTTGCCTTTCTCTAAGAAAGACAACCGATCCACGTACATGATTGGGAGCTTGAGAGAGAGAGGATTGTCTCTCTGGTGTTGCATGAGCCTCCATTGCTTGTCTTTTACCGCAGCCTGAGTCCCCACCACCAATGGTAGAGGCCTCTCTCGCATCGGTTGAAGATATGCCCACATTCGATGCCTCCTCATTAGTAGGCATAGGAGTTGGTGTGGATAAGCCACTTCCTCCTCCTTTTGTGGATCCCCCTCTCATCTTGGCGAGAATCTCCTCCATGATGTTTTGAGGTATCTCCTTGCATGGATCAACTTGCCTCCTCGTCTTGGAAAGATGTTGGAGAAGCTGAGTTGCACCACTTGTATAGCGCTTCCCGTAATACTTGCATGTCCAATGGTGGGAATTAGACTTCTTTGTGTCCCTTTCCACATGGATCGCGTGCAAATTGAAGCCCTCATGCTTCTCACGAGTCATGGTGCCGATGATGGATGGAGAGGCCCGGGGGAGAGTGAGAGAGAGAGAGGGAGAGTGAGATGCTCGAGTCTTAACTCTTGAAACTTGAAAGTTGAAAGAGAGGCTGAGAGGCCTGGGGGTTGGGAGAGCAAGAGTGGGAGAGAGGGGATGGGAGATGAGAATGGCAAATGCTTTGATAGGGTGCGGGAAAGAGGGGATGGGGGATAAGAATGACAAATCACAAATAAATTCAAGATCCAAGAGAGGGAGATGAGAATGGCAAATACTTGCTAAATTGGTGTGGAAGCATGGAGGAGAGGAGCACCTTTTGTAGATGAGAGAAGGGTTAAACAGTCAAAGAGGGCTGTCAGCTGGATGGAATCCAAGGAGGGCTTTGCGGGGGGGAGTGCATAGCTGGAAAACGGGTTGAGATGAGGTATCCAAGGCTTCCTGACCCCCCCCCCCCCCCCCCCAAAAAAAAAAAAAAAGTGCCATCCAGGCGGGACGCGCTGCAGATGCAGTGGCAAAAGTGGGCCTGGTTTTTTGTAGGAATCCGTACAGACACATACAGTACCGTATGGTACGATTAGTATTGTACAATGTACGGAGGCAGCTATGTCCACTCCAACTCATGTAGAGGCTATTAAGCTAAAAACACATTACAAATTGATTAGCTCTTTAAAACAGCCCTGAACATGTAAAGTACCAAAAGTATCATTAAATGGTGTTTGGTTGTTGTGTCCCATAAGCACAACCCTAAATTAGGACGATGCTTTTGTTAGCGTGTCACTTTTAGTGTTGTCAGTCTTTCATCTCTTGGTTGTGATTTCTTGTCAGAGTCTAATGGAGACATGGGAGCTTTGACATTTTAGCATGCATGTCTCCTATTTTAGGTCCAATTCTTATGCCTGCCAGTTAGATTTCATCTCCTATCAGTCATACACTGTCCGGACTGTCATGATGTTGTTGCATTTTTTAAAGCAGTCGGATTGCATTTTTTGTAGTCCTATCATTGTTTCCAGCTGGTTGGGCATATTTTGGCCCCTATTTTCAGGTTGGCCAGATTTAGGGGTTTCCAGCTATCTCTAGCTGCCCCCTCCTACACTTTGATCATAATCTTTGGTAGGCTGCTTCTCTGACTGTGGGCACACTCCTCTGTCTCCAGTGCTGCAGCTGCCATCATCATTTCTGCCCTCATTGATGCCTCAGGCTGCATGTAAGGATTGATCAGTCCATCTGTTTGTATTCAGCATTTATTTCAGTCAGTGCAGATTTCTTTCTTCCTTCATCTTCATGTTGTCTTCTTTCTCTGTGTTCAAGTTCCTTCTTCCATTGCACACTCTGACATGGTATCATCGCCTAACAAGAGATCACAGAGGAGCTTTCCATCGTGAAGACCACCCTGAATTTGTTAGAATTTGCCAAATCTATGAGCAGTACCCAATGTTTTAGTTTTTAGTTCTTTTTCAGTTCTTAGTCTGAACACAACTAAAGTTACAAGTTATGTCACCACTCAGAGTGTTAGAGTTAGAGTTAGTTAACTCTAGTTGAGTTAGAGCTAGGTCTATCTTAGACCTATCTTGTACCTTTCATTCTCATTCTTTCAGTTCAGCAAGTACACTCTACTCTTTTGCTTTAGCACACTCTCATTGTCTCTCTTTTCTCTCCTCCATAGCTGGCCGTCATTTTTCAACAAATCGTTAGACAATTTCCTTTTCAAATTTGTGTTTGTTGCAAATGCAGCCTTCCTAGCACTAGGTGATTGCAATCCATTGCTTTTGGTATCCTCTGCTGCCCAAGTGACCCTTTGAGCTAGGCGACTGCATGTGGTTGCTAAATGTAGATTGCTATTGCTTTTCTGATGTCTGTTCGCTCTTGGTGATAGTCTTTGATTGTAGGCAACAGCTTTTTGGGTGCAGGTGACAGCTTTTGGGTGTAGGTGATAGCTTTCTAGTTGATTGTAGGTTCTTGAAGATGTCTCAACATCAGTTTTTCGGCTTTACTGACTCAGAGGATGAGGTCTCTGTTGAGAAACCACTCTGTTATTTTGACAGTCTCTCATCACTCTTTTGAACAATGACGAGATTATTAGAGGTTTGAGTCTCCTGTGCGGACTCCCCACTTGGAGCACCCCTCTCCTCCTCCCTCCCTCTATGTTTTTCATGAGGCATGGTCTACTGGCTCAAAGATGCCTTATATAGCACCTGCTGTACAGGTGCCCGTGCTTTCTTCTTTGCCCAAAGAAGACAAGTTGGATGGTTCCAACTATTTTTATGGTCGTGTAAGGTTGAGTGTATTCTTGATAACTTTGACCTTTGGGAGTTTATTTCTCTCCTTGTTCCCCAGTGCGTGAAAGACCCGCACATGGGTCATTGATGGATTGTGTAGCCCTTTGGGATTGGCTCAACTCTCGAGCCCGATCCTTCCTCTTTATGTGTTTACACGATTTTGTCTTGGTTTATGTTCACAGATTGAAGACTATGGTGGAGTGTCAAAAGGTAACGTACCAGTGAGATAGTAGGGTTTGCGGGGAGAACCACGGAGTGAACTCCGCAAACATGGAGAAGAGAAGAGAAGAGAGAAGAAACTCTGATGAATGGAATGATAAAGTTCTGAATTATAGAGTGAATGTGATACAAGGGAACAAGGGTGCCGTAGCACAAGGAAGATGATGAAGACAACCACGAACCACGAACCGCAATGTCGTCCTTAAGGGGTATGAGGGTAGTGGAGAGGCTGGAGAGAAGAGGTGATGGACTGAATGAATCAGCCGTAAGGAATGAATGAGAGAGTGGCCTATAAATAGACACAGCCAGTCTAGGATGACGCCCCTTTTTGGGGCTGCAAACCCTAAATGCAAAACACAAATGTAAAAATGCAAACTGCAGGTGAAGGGTGAAGGGTTTCTCAACACCCCCTCTCAGGCCCAAAAAGGGAAACGAGAAGAATGAGGTGGAGATGCAATGCTACATGTTGAAGAATGCTTATGCAGCATGTGCCACTTGGACAGTGTCTCTCCTGGGAAAATTGTTCATTTGCCCAAGTGCCCTAGTACAAAGATGATGAAAACATGCAATGCATAGGAGGAATGTCGGACTTTGTGTGGTGCTGAGAACCATAAGGATATACCTGTACTCTGTCTCGGGAGGTGGCTCCATGCTGACCAAGTAACGAAGGCAAGAAGAAGAGGAGGAAGAAGATGTAGAGGATCTCGAAGATCCAAGATTTCCACTGGAAAGGGAACCTGCAGTAAAGAATAGTAGACAGAGTGAACTAGAGAAACCGAAACTCAACCTCGGGAGAGAAGCCACTAGCTCTGTGCATCCATGCTGGAAGTAATACGAAGGCCTTGTCACTAAGTCGCCTTTGAACCTCCGAGGTCCCGATCTAGGTGGTACCTGAAGATCCTGGGTATCAGTAAAAGAGATGACTGATCGAAGACAGCCACCCCGAAGATCCAAGATTTCCACTGGAAAGGGAACCTATAGTAAAGAACAGTAGACAGAGTGAACTAGAGAAACCGAAACTCAACCTCGGGAGAGAAGCCACTAGCTCTGTGCATCCATGCTGGAAGTAATACGAAGGCCTTGTCACTAAGTTGCGGCTGAACCTCCGAGGTCCCGATCTAGGTGGTACCTGAAGATCCTAGGTATCAGTAAAAGAGATGACTGATCGAAGACAGCTACCCCAAGAAAGTAGAGGATGGGTGAAGAACTTCATTTGGAGTAGGTTCCCCCTCTGAGGTGGAAGGTGGAGGGCTCCCTGCTGAAGTCGAAGAAGAAGAAGATGCCCCCTCTGAGGGCAAAGAAATAACATCCCTCTCTGAATCCCCCTCTAAAGTAGATAGGGAATCCAAAAACTCATGGATTACGGACTCCAAAATGTCTGATGACAAAGGAAGTGCCACTGCTCATGCTGAAGAAGGTATCTGGGTTGCCGAAGAGCTCCTAGAGGTAGCCTCTCGAAGTTGAGTAGGTGAGGGTGAATGTGGGACTCAGAATGAGCAAGAGGTGGGCAACAATTGTTGTCTCTCAGTGAAGCAGACTGGGTAGCCGAAGAAGAGAAAGGAGTCGAGCAGCCACTGTCTCTCGAAGGAGCGGACTGACGAGGAGACGGTATCAAACAATCATCAGTCTCTCAATGGAGTGGATTGCAAAACTGCGGGCCGTGGTAGCCACTGTATCCGAAAATAGGTGGGAGAAGACTACCATTGGCATTGCGACGATCTCCAGGAGGTCGTAGCGCCAATCGATCCTCCATGTGCTAGAAAGAACTTAGTGCGTATCGGATGCGTCTTATTGCCTTGAGCATAGTACTCTGATAGCCGATGCGGAACGATCTCTGTGGCCTAGAATGGAGAGGTGGCACAAGGAGTGCCTGGTGGAAGACGCATGTACTCCGGGGGGGTGGGGAGCAAAGGTCAAAGTCGGCAAGCATTGGTGGTGTGTTCGGTGATGCCACAGTAGGAGCATCCAGTAGTTTGGTCATCTATTGGTAAAGAAGCCATGGATACCAGTGTGCCTTGCTGAAGAAGGAAGAGGTCAGCCACCATGAACCACGAACCGCAATGTCCACCTCAAGGGGTGTGAGGGCAGTGTGAAGCACGAACCGCAATGTCCGCCTCAAGGGGTGGAAGGGTAGTGGAAGGGCTGAAAGTGAGCTGCCAGTGGGAGGAGGATGCGACTAGTAGTAAGAGATTGCAACCAATAGAAAAACGCAGTTGAGGAGAGAGAAAGTGTCATCAGGTGGTGATACTTTTTATAGTTGCTTTTCTTATTTACTTATATAAATATTTTATTTTTCTTTTCTTTTGTTGCTGGTGCTTTTTACCCCCGAGTTCTCTTGGAATAAGCGGGATCTTTGCATGGCCAGAAGAGGCAGCCATTGGTCCAAATTGGACTAATGGTTTATTTGAGCCTTAGGACCAGTTCCATATTGAATGGGCACTGAAGAATAGAATGCCAGTGGTTTGGGATTGTGTGCTTAGCCACTAGAGATGGTGCAAGACAATGAGCCTGGCCAAGATAGAAGATGCACATGTGAGAATGCTCACGGAATAAAAGTCACTGTAACTGAGCCACATTACACTTTTGATGTGGTCGCAATGATAAAAGTTGCATAGAACAACTTGAGGAATGGAGGGGTCACCATCCGTAAAATTTAGGGAGTTACTATTTTTGGACCCCAGAATCTGTTCGCGTCATTGTCTTCGTTTTTACACGAGGATTAAATCTTTGGTCTGTGCCGAGGTCAAATTTTGCACCGATCATGGTGAATTTTAGACCGGAAGGTTTAAATGGGAAAATTGTTATATGTATGCCATGTGGCACAAATTCCCAAAAGAGAGAGATAGAGCATTAAAAAAAAACGTAATAGGCATAAGGGGGAGATGGGAGAATGAAGTTTGGAGGAGCTGAGGGCAGATTGGTGCAAGAAAACCAGCCATGGAGAGTACTTCTACATCTCTGACTCAAGCACGGAGGTAGAGCTTGCTCCCTTTGATCACCTCTCTCTCTATTCTCAGAAGAAACGCTTTGCATTATGGATTGATTCCATCGAAGGTACAATTCTGTGTTTTTTTCTGCACATGCTGAATAAGAACAGTGAGCTCTGCACATGCTGAATCGTAAGGACAGTGAACTGTGCTCATGCTGAATAAGAATAGTGAACTCTGCACATGCTGAATAAGAACAGTGAACTCTGTTCATGCTGAATCAGAACAGTGAACTCTGCTCATGCTGAATAAGGACAGTGAACTCTGCACATGCTGAATAAGAACAGTGAACTCTGCACATGCTGAATCGTAAGAACAGTGAACTCTGCTCATGCTGAATAAGAACAGTGAACTCTGCTCATGCTGAATCTGAACAGTGAACTCTGCACATTCTGAATCTGAACAGTAAACTCTGCACATTCTGAATAAGAATAGTGAACTCTGCTCATGCTGAGTAAGAACAGTGAACTCTGCACATGGTGAACAGTAAGAACAGTGTGCTGGACAGTAATAACAGTGAATTCTACACATGCTGGACAGTAAGAATAGTGAATTCTGCACATGCTGGACAATAAGGGATGTTGATCTGGACATGCTATATTGTTACTATGCAGCTGGGATTTACTTAGAAGAGATGATGAAAACCAACTGTTCACAGGTTATGTATTTTGGAACATTGCCATTTTTGTAATTTTCTATCTTTTAATTGATAAAGAAATACTGAGAGGGGCGCCGGTCTTCGGGGCCAATCTGGTGTTGAGCGAGGGAGAGAGGTCTCTATTTATGTGTGTGCATGTAAAGTCTAGGTGTTAATTGAAGGAACTACCGCTTTATGTGAGTCAGAGACCGGTTTCATGGTTCCATCCCTGGGATTTGAATTCTTTTTTGTAAGAATTTAAGCTCGGACAGTTTTGGGTGAAAAGGCCATACACACATGTTTTACAAAGATTACAGGACTAGAGAGATTGCAGAGATGGATATGGAAGTTGTTGTCTTTTCATCCACAAAATTATGCCAATGACTATTACACACTACATCCTCAAAACTAGTGAGCTTTACATCCTGTACAAACTTAGCCACCACGAATGCATGGTATGACAATTGCTACATCATGGGATTTCTTACTCTAGTTGAACTATGTGGACTTGGATCACTACAAGGTTCATTAATATCATGTTATGCCTTCATCACACTAAATTTCTTAATAGATAGAATCCCAAACTCTTCATCCAAGATTTTCTAAGAACCATCTGAATCCACATCAAAAGGCAAAGGAAAACTCCCCCACGAAGAAGAGATTTCTTCTTCTGCTCATAGACACCAAAGAGAGAGTATTGGTGCACAGATGTTAGCACCTTCTAGAACTAAGATTGAACCCCTGTGTGTGAGCATATGGAAAAGACACCAAACATGGAGATAGGTCCAGTGCAACAAGAAGCACAAGCACAGGATCAGGGAGTGAATGGTCAAGGCAGTTATGCACAAGTGGCACAACAGACTATTCCTCCTCAGTTTGCTACTTATCCTGGTTACTTTGGTGGTGGGTCAGTTTTTCAAGCAATGGTTGGATTACCCACGGGTTATTAGGGATACTTGCCTAGAGGGCCACCAGGAATGATGCCTATTGAGGCAGTGAACCCACTTTATGCTAATATTGGTCTATACCCTGGTTATCAGACTCTGTAGAGTCCTTATTTGATGGCTGGAGTACAAAATGCAGCCGCTGGTTTTTCTCAGCCTAGTGGGCATATGGCAGCTAAGACAGGTGAAATGAATGCTGATAATGCACCTAAGGGACTCCTCTTTTTACAGCCACCTGTCTATGACAACCTGACACCAAAAAGTGCAAAGCCTAAAGACTATAAAGAGGGTGGTCAGGCAATAAAGTTTGAAACCTTCAGTGGTATGCAAGATAAGCTAAAAGCTTTGACATTTATACAGTAGTTTGATGCAGCTTACACAGGAGGGAATTTTAGTGAGACTTCTAAGGTGCGTAAAGTTGCAACTTTTTTGAAAGGTAATGCTTTGCAGTGGTGGAACATATTGTTGATGCAAGGACATGCACCTGCCACTTGGGTTCATTTCAAACAGTTGTTTGCAGCCTCATGGTTAACTAACACATTTGAAGTAGATGTCATGACTGCATGGCATAAATTGGACGTGGCAAATTGTACGGATTTAGAAGAGTACAATAAGAAATTTTGGGAAGCACTTTTGCCCGTGAGTTCTTACAAAACAGTGCCCCTGTCAAAACAAATTGAAAAGTACTGTTGCGGTTTGCCTGAAGCCATCAGGGATTATTGTACCAAGACTAGGATTACAAATATGGTATAGTTAATTGAAAATGCTGGTGTGGCAAATGCATTGTTGAAAGGAAAAGCTGACAGCTTTAAAGGCACTTTTGCCCGTGAGTTCTTACAGTACAGTGCCCCTATCAGAACAAATTGAAAAGTACTGTTGCGGTTTGCCTGAAGCCATCGGGGATTATTGTACCAAGACTAGGATTACAAATATGGTATAGTTAATTGAAAATGCTGGTGTGGCAAATGCATTGTTGAAAGGAAAAGCTGACAGCTTTAAAGGCACTGAAAAGAAGGATTCTCAGTTTAAGCAGGTCTTGGCAAGAAGAAGAAGCAATTTCCAGAAAGGACCAGTTTTACAAAGAAGTCTTTTTGGAAGAAAAGATTTCAGCAGCAACCTCAGACTTCATTTAAACAGGGTAAAGGACAAAAGAGGCCACTTTTTGGCAAAACATTTGAAGAAAGAAAGGCTTTAATGATGGCTGGAAAATGCTTTATTTGTGAACAGACAGGCCATATTGCTTCTAAGTGCCCATAGCAATTTTCTAAAGATGCGGAGGATAAAGATGCGGCAAGTAAAAAGAAGCCTAGTATTGGCTTAGTGCCTGTGGGAGATCAATCAGTTGATGATGCTATAGAATTGTGCAGTGCTTGGGGAAAGATCAGAGATTCCACAGTGCTTATTTTCTTTGATCTTGGAGCTCGTGCAAACTTTATCTCACCAGCATTGGCAGCTAAATTGGGTATACGTCCCGAGGAAATGGGACCAGTTGGACAGGCTGATTTGGCATACCAAGGACATACTGAACCTGTCACCCCCATTCCTGGCAAACTTCGTATGCATATTCAGAGCCATGTGGACACAGACAAGTTCCATATTATGCCTCTAGAGGGCTGTGATGTTCTTTTGGGTATCCCATGGTGCCACAGGAAGCATGCTATCTTGGATACTTACAATAGAACGATTACTCTTGTACATAGGAGGAAGACTCATGCGTTAGTGTGAAGCTTAAAGGAGAGTCTATCCCAGTTGTTTCTGCTTCTGCAATTACTTTTGTAATGAAAAATCATATTTCTGCGTACTTGGTTTTTGCAAAGCAAGTTAATGAAGTTGACAGTAATGTGTCTGTACTAGATGAAAGTAGAAGGGCTTTCTTGGATAAATTCAGTGACTGTTTCTCAGTTTCGTTACCAGGAGAGTTACCCCCTGAGAGGCCTGAAGATCATACCATAGATCTTATTCCAGGGACTAGTCCGCCCAATAGGCCACCGTACAGGGTTAGTGCAGCGCAATAGAAAGAGATTATGACACATGTTAATGAGCTTTTAGAGAAAGGACTAATTCAGCCCAGTAGTTCTCCGTTTTGTTTACATGTGTTGCTAGTTCAGAAAAAGGACGGCTCTTGGCGAATGTATATTGACTACAGAGCCTTGAATAAGAACACGATCAAGAATAGGTTTCCGATTTCGAGGATAGATGACATTCTTGATCGATTACAGGGAGCAGGAATGTTTAGTAGGATAGATTTAAAAAGTGGATACCATCAGATCAGAATCAAGCCAAAGGATATCCATAAGATTGCTTTTAGAACGCCATTTGGTCTTTATGAATTTTTAGTCATGCCGTTCGGATTGACCAATGCTCCTGCTACGTTTAACAAAGATGATGGATAGAATTTTCTGCCCTTATCGAAGTTTCATTGGCACATTCTTTGATGATATGATTATCTTTTCAAAAAATGAAGAGGAGCATAGAAACCACCTAGTTGTAGTCTTTAATGAGCTTAAGCGTAACAAATTGCTCATTAATGGTAAGAAGAGTGAATTCTTTTTGGAAGAGATTGACTTCCTTGGGCACATTAGTTTCTAAAGATGGTGTGAAGATGGATCCTGCAAATATAGAAGCAATTGTCTCTTGGCCAGACTTGAAAACTGTTCATGATGTCCACAGTTTTCTTGGCCTATGCTCTTACTACAAAAGATTTGTAAGACACTTTGTAGAGATTGCTTCTCCTTTACATACGCTTGAAAAGAAGGATGTCAAATGGCAATGGACTGACAAAGAGAAATCAGCATTTAGGTGTTTGAAGGGGAAAATGACTACAGATCTAGTACTTATTTTGCTAGATCTGCCTAAGCCATTTGTAGTGCAGTATGATGCATGTGGAAACAACATTGGTGCTGTATTAATGCAGAATGGCCGAGTTGTGGCATACGAGAGTAGAGTACTTTCTGTCGTTGAAAGGACTTACCAAATTTATGAGAAAGAATTATTGGCTGTGATCTATGCATTCTCTAGTTGGAAGCACTATTTGCTTGGTGTTGATTTTGTAGTGCAAACGGATCATCAAACACTTAGATACTTTCTCACACAGGCTAAATTGTTAGAGAAACACATGCGTTGGGCAAATTTCCTATCTATGTTTCATTTTCAGATAGTGCATGTGGAAGGCAAGAAGAATGTAGTTGCAGATGCTTTATCTCGCAAACCACAGGTGTCAGCTGTTTCAATTCCTTATCACCATGAATTGGATGATATGAAAGAGCAGTATGCTGATGATGAAGATTTCTCTGAAATCTATGAACAGTTGATCAATGGCCAACATCATGATCATTATGTGTTCAAAGAAGGCTTTATCATGATGCATGGAAGACTATGCGTTACAAAACAGCTGAGGCCAAAAGTTTTATTAGAAAGTCATGCTCCACTGTATGTAGGACATCGTGGTATTGATGCTACAGTCAAAGCGGTAGAGACTTTCTTCTATTGGCCAGCTTTGAGATCTAATATTGATGCCTATGTCAAATCTTGCCTTGTATGTCAAAAGGTCAAATTTGATAGACAGAAGGCACCAGGGTTATTGCAACCACTGCCTATTCCAGAAAGGCCATGGGAAAGTATTGCCATGGATTTCATTTTTGATCTTCCATCCAAGAACTTCTTCAGGGAATGATGGAATTTGGACTATCATTTGCAGATTCAGCAAACAGGTACATTTCATTCCTGTAAGGAAAAATGTTAAGTCAGAACACATGGTAAATATATTTATGCAAAATATCTTCAAGTACCATGGAATGCCACGGTCAATTGTCAGTGATAGAGACACAAGAATGACTAGCTTGTTTTGGAAAGCATTGTTTGAAAACATGGGCACTACGCTGAAATTTTCATCTTCTTTCCACCCACAAATTGATGGATAGTCTGAAGAAGCAAATTCGACTGTTTTAGATTTACTGAAGTGTTATGTTTTAGATCATAAGACTTCTTGGGAACACTACTTGCCATTGGTTGAGTATGCATACAATAATACAGTGCACTCATCTACTGGCAAAGCACCTTTTGAGATTGTGGAAGGTGGAAAGAAATTGCCTCCCATTTTGCAGACAAAAGATAACATCTTTGAAGCAGATCGTTATATAAAAGATTGGGAAGAAGCATATAAAAAGGTCAAGTATGCCCTAGAAAAGTCACAAGCTAAATAGAAAAGAGCTGCTAATAGTCATCGTCGGGAGCTCTTGTTCAAAAAGGATGATTGGGTCTTATTGCGTTTTGAAAAGGCACGTTTGAGAAAACAGAAGGGCAAGGAACGTTTGTTTCCAAAGTTGAGTATGCGTTATTATGGCCCTTTTCAAGTCTCAGAGAAGATCAATGACGTAGCATATAGGCTGAAATTGCTAGAGAATTGGAAAATTCATAATGCACTCCATGTGAGCCTATTGAGGTCTTTTATTGGTGAACTGCCAGAAGATTTGGTTCAAGAGGAACAGCTTGAAGTAGAGGAATTAGATGAGATTCTAGTTCCTGAGCAGATCCTGGCACATAAGGATAGGAAAGTGAAAGGTAGAGTTATAAGAAGATTTTTGGTAAAGTTCAAGAACTATTCACCAGTGGATGCCAAATGGATAGAAGAGGCTGAATTGGCAGATTCACCTCAGTTATTGCAACTTTACCAAGAAGCTTTCTTACTGGAATCCATAGTGACTTAGAATGCTTTTTGAAGCAATGTACATTCTCTATTGTACAGTTGAATATTGTATCTCATTGAATAATGCATAATGTATGGCTTACATTTAGTATTAACATGTGTATCATTGAATGAAATCTCAGTGCTTTGAAGTTGTATTTGTTACACTTCAGTTGAATGAATATGCATATTGTGACACTAATAGTTCGCGCATATGTGCTATCGCCCTGTGTTGCATCCGGAAGCATGTATATTAGAAAGGCTCCTAATAATCATAGTTGGATAGAGGATGTAATCCTCCATCTATGTGAGACTTGAACTTGCGATGACACAAATGGTAGTGGGGAAACTCCTACCATCGCCTCGTGTCATCTGTTAGCAAGTGATACATGCGATGGCACTAATAACTTGGAGAATCTTGTTATCGCCCTGTGCCATCCGTTTGCATGTGTGGCATGCAATCGAGGTCGCTTGCTTCTTTCAAGAGGGGGGTATGTCACTAGGTGGTGATACTTTTTACCGTTGCTTTTCTTATTTACTTATATAAATATTTTATTTTTCTTTTCGTTTGTTGCTGTTGCTTTTTACCCCCAGAGTTCTCTTGGAATAAGCGGAATCTTTGCATGGCCAGAAGAGGCAATCATTGGGACAAATTGGACTAATGGTTTGTCTGAGCCTTAGGACCAGTTCCATATTGAATGGGCACTGAAGAATAGAATGCCAGTTGTTTGGGACTGTGTGCTTAGCCACTGGAGATGGTGCAGGACAATGAGCCTGGCCAAGATAGAAGATGCACATGTGAGAATGCTCACGGAATAAAAGTCACTGTAACTGAGCCACATTACACTTTTGACGTGGTCGCAATGATAAAAGTTGCACAGAACAACTTGAGGAATGCAGGGGTTACCATTCCTAAAATTTAGGGAGTTACTATTTTTGGACCCCAGAATCTGTTCGTGTCATTGTCTTCTTTTTACACGAGGATTAAATCTTTGGTTTGTGCCAAGATCAAATTTTGCACCGATCATGGAGAAGTTTAGACCGGAAGGTTTAAACGGGAAAATTGTTACATGTATGCCATGTGGCACAAATTCCCAAAAGAGAGAGATAGAGCATTAAAAAAAAAAACGTAATAGGCATAAGGGGGAGATGGAAGAATGAAGTTTGGAGGAGCTGAGGACAGATTGCTGCAAGAAAACCAGCCATGGAGAGTACTTCTACGTCTCTGACTTAAGCACGGAGGTAGAGCTTGCTGCCTTTGATCATCTCTCTCTCTATTCTCAGAAGAAACGCTTTGCATGATGGATTGAATCCATCGAAGGTACAATTTTGTGTTTTTTTCTGCACATGCTGAATAAGAATAGTGAACTCTGCACATGCTGAATCGTAAGGACATTGAACTCTGCTCATGCTGAATAAGAACAATGAACTCTGCACATACTGAATAAGAACAGTGAACTCTGTTGATGTTGAATCAGAATAGTGAACGCTGCACATGCTGAATCGTAAGAATAGTGAACTCTGCTCGTGCTGAATAAGGACAGTGAACTCTGTTCATGCTGAATCTGAACAGTGAACTCTGCAGATGCAGATGCTGAATCGTAAGAACAGTGAACTCTGCACATGCTAAACAATAAGAACAGTGTGTTGGACAGTAAGAACAATGAATGCTGCACATGCTGGACATTAAGAACAGTGAATTCTGCACATGCTGGACAGTAAGGGATGTTGATTGGGATATGCTGTATTGTTACTATGCAGCTGGGATTTACTTGGAAGAAATCAATTGTTCACAGGTTATGTATTTTTGAACATTACCATTTTTGTCATTTTCTATCTTTTAATTGATAAAGAAATACCGAGAGGGGCACCGGTCTTCGGGGCCAATCTGGTGTTGAGCAAGGGAGAGAGGTCTGTGTTTATGTATGTGTATGTAAAGTCGAGGTGTTAATTGAAGGAACTACCGCTTTATGTGAGTCATAGACCGGTTTTAGAAAGACTAAAAACGTAGGCAGCAGGTGAGAGAAAGACTAAAAATGCAGGTAGGACAGCCTGTAAGAGAGAGAAAGACTAAAAACGTAGGCAAGACAACCTGCAGGAGAGAGAAAGACTAAAAACGTAGGCAACAGGATTGTGATGATGTGGCAGGCTGTATGGCAGCAGGTCTGCATAGAAACAGCAGTCGCCTGACTGAAATCGGCTCCAAACTGCATGAAGAGGGCTGGAAATCAGGCGCCAACTGATGGAGACAGCAATGGACAGCTTTGGTTGAGATGTCCTCCGCGAATGGGGTGTGGGCAGCAAGCTGAAGCACCTGAAATCTGCAAAAACGAGATGTTGATGCAGTGGAAGAAGAAGAGAAGTGGATCTCGAACCCGCCACCGGTCTTTGCCTTCATTGGAGTGGAGGATCTTTGCTGCTAGGTGGGTTGATCCAGCTCTGATACCATGTCAAAAGATGACGTACTAGCGAGACAGTAGGGTTTGCGGGGAGAAACACGGAGTGAACTCGGCAAACATGGAGAAGAGAAGAGAAGAGAGAAGAAACTTTGATGAATGGAATGATAAAGTTCTGAATCATAGAGTGAATGTGATACAAGGGAACAAGGGTGCCATAGCACAAGGAAGATGATGAAGACAACCACAAACCACGAACCACAATGTCCTCTTGAAGGGGTGTGAGGGTAGTGGAGAGGCTGGAGAGAAGACGTGACAGACTGAATGAATTAGCCATAAGGAATGAATGAGAGAGTGGCCTATAAATAGGCATAGTCAGTCTAGGATGGCACCCCCTTTTTGGGGTTGCAAACCCTAAACGCAAAACGTAGAAACGCAAACTGTAGGTGAAGGGTTTCTCAACATGGAGGTGTCTCAGGTGTGGAAGAAGCTTGTATCTCTTTACCATCAAAAGACGTTTGCCCCCAGGATCTCCTTGGAGAAGAAGCTTTGGATGCTCGGTGTTGATGACTCTGCTTTCATGAAGGATCACATCAACAAACTGGAGGAGATGTGGGACGAGCTTTTGTCCCTTGGGAGGATGATATCTTCGGGGGATATGGCTATGATTCTATTGACTTAGCTATCATCTCCCAAGTATGATGTCTTCTATATCAACCTTTTGACTTCAAGGACTCGAGATGCTCTTCTTTGGGAAGAGCTTTCATTGCTTGTCTTGGAGTATGATGAGTGTCTCAAAGAGGTGGAGACTAGTGGATCTGGCACCATGAAGGCTTTTACTGTAGGTATTGGGGGTGGAAAGAAGACGGGAAGCCACAGGCTAAGAAACAGGAGGACAAGAATGATGATTCCAAGGATGAGAAGAAGAAAAAGCCTTAGTGTCCACACTATAGGAAGGGCACTCATCCTCAGGAGAAGTGTTGTTAGAAGTACCTCCATTTGAAGCCTAAGGAGCGGTCCAAGGATTCGAAGGCTATACCTGCTACCACTGAGTCTCTCTTTATACACTTGTTTAAGGTGGAGGATACGACTCTTGCTTCTTCTTTGGAGGAGAAGGCTTGGCTTGTGGATAGTGGGGCCTCTTTCCACATGACTTACCAATAGGATTGGCTTTAGGATATGTGATCCAGAGGGGGCTTCATCACCATTGGTGACAGTTATTCAGTCCCTGTGTGTGGAGTAGGGACCATTCCCTTGTTGCTCAATTGACATTCTTCTTCGGTCAAAGTCCTCTTTGTACTAGATTTGGGCTTTAACCTTTTGTCTATTTATGGTCTTACATAGCTAGGTATGCGAGTCATCTTTACTTAGGATGTAGTTAGGGTGTAGGATGCATCTTCAAGAGTTGCTCTTTGGACAGGTACACAGGAGGGTGTGTTGGGTTTTACTCACACCTATGCTCACATAGGAGCGTCGGTGATCCAGGATTCCACACGTGGGACACTAGGGCACTTTTTACTCTTCGTAAGAGAGGTTTTTTTCCCAATCATATTATTCTTTATTTGTGTATTTATGTTACACAGTTTGGTCACTTATCACACATTACACACCTTCATGTGTGAATGCACCTTAAGGCACTTACATAACCCTAAAGTCAAAGGGTTGTACTTTGTACTTTGAGTTACACACTTTCAATCTAATCAAGTGTTGAGCAGTGACCACACTATCTCTCACTCTACTGTCTTCACACTCTGAGCTGAGCTGAATGCTGCCATCATCAAACCAACAACTGGTAGCAGAGCAGGTTACCTTGGCAGCCACTCGGTGCCCCGCGTCTGCCAGCTGCAGCACTAGCCGCCACCAACCCAGCCAGTGGCTGCCCTGTAGCACCAGCCCCGCCTGCCCTGCAGCCCGGCAAGCTGTGCTACCAGCCCCGCCAGCCTGTCTAGCTCTGCCAGGCCACCTTCATCCAGGCTGCGCTGCTGCCACCCTGTCCAGTGGCCACCTGCAGCTGTGTTCTGCCGACGTGAGGCTTTCCTGCCAGTTCCGCCTAGTCTGCTGCTGCTATGATGCCTTGTTCGCCAGCCTCGCTAGCAGTTCCGTTTTCCCATGAGCAACCCGACAGCTCCAACTGCCGTATTAGCATTGATTTAGCTCATCCTCAGCTGCCATAGGCATATCTTATTATTTTATACAGAATATCAGAGCCAAAGCAAGGGGCTTTTGTAGGGAAATGTCAATTTCTGCTACAACAGGTGCTTTAGTGCACAAATTGCAGAAATTTATTGGAATTTGGTTCAGGAAATTGGGGCTTTTGTATGTTTGGCAGACATTGGCATATGTACTGAAGTTTCAGTCTGAAATTGACTGAAATCTTGCGCGTTGGACGGTCAAATTTTGGGGCTTTTGTGCTTTTAGTGCTGCTGAGCACTGTTCTTGCATTGGGCAGCGTCTTGCTTGCTGAAATCTGGAAAATTTCAGCACATCGAGACAGTAGTGGTCAAGTGGGACACAATTTAGTTGATTACAACTTGGCATTTGCTGTAAATTTTGGAAATTTGCAGATTTCCAGGTCAGGCCAGCTTTTGTTATCGCATTTGTGCATTTGGAAGAGTGACATTTATCATGGCTAAGCAAGGACAGAGTGATGTCTTCACTTATGTATCAAAATAGGATAGATTGGATGGCAACAACTATTCTCTATGGTTCTTCATAATGAAGAATGTACTTGTTGCAAAGAATCTTTGGGATTATGTCAGTGGGGAAAAAGTTCGTCCTGGAGATATGGCTCTTGCTACTCCTCCACAAGGAGGTTGTGGTCAAAGGCAAGCTTCTCTTCAGCCACCACCTTAAAGAACAGCTGCATTGAAGGCTTGAGACACTAGGGATGCCCAAGCATCGTCACTCATTGCATTGGCAGTTCAGCTGTCTATAATCTCGCATATTTGGTCTGTTGCTACTTCATGAGTAGCATGGCTTACACTTGAGCATATGTTTGCTAGAAAAAATGATACTTGCATTACTTCCTTGAAGAAGGAGCTTGAAAAGGTGAAGATGGAAGAAGATGATGCTATGCATTGTGCAAGATCACCTTAATAAAATTCAAGACTTGCACGAGCAGTTGATGAATGTCATAGAAACAGGGAACGCCCGTTCCGGGACTTAGGAACGGATTAACGTGTTTCGGGAGGTCCGAGCCCAGGAAACGCTGGCGGAACGTTCCCTATCCCGTTCCCGCCCGTTCCAGGCCGTTCCTTGGCCGTTCCGTGTTTGGAACAGCTGTTCCAGCAGCGGAGCATTAATTTTTTTTAAAAAAATATTGATCGCGTCCTATCCCGCCTCACGCCAATTGGCTTGACTTCCGCCTCTCGCCTACCTAACCTGCCTCCCACCTCTCGTGCCTCTCTCGACTGCCTGGCCCGATTGCTTGGCAGCCCGACTGCTAGGGCTACCTCTCGCGACTCCCATCTCTCTCGCCTGCCTGGCGCCTCTCCCGCTTGCACATGTGCATGATATATATCTCTAGATGAATCTAGGCTTAAGTGTTGAAACTTGACTTTCTCTCTCTCTCTCTCTCTATATATATATATATATATATATATATATATATATATATATATATATATATATATATATCAATATATTATGCCATTCCCTTTGTTCCCTCCGTTCCCGTTCCCTAACTTTGGGCGTTCCCCCCGTTCCGGGGGGTCCCGTTCCCGTTCCCCGTTCTCCGTTCCTGGTAACTATGATGAATGTAGATGAGTGTTATTCTGATGAGAAACAGAGATGGAGAGGGGCACATCAATGCCTTTAAAGGGGCCCATCCGGTTATATGACCATGGAAACAGTTGTATAGCTTCCATGGAATACTTGGTACAAAACTGCTGGTGTAGAACATATAAGAAGTCAAATGCACTGTATGTGAGGGAGGAACTGGCTATATAAATGAAGTGCTGGAATGAGTATGCACACGGGATTAAAGTCCAAACCCAGACTGGTAGGTGGTGTAGGAATGAGTATATGAGTTTATTGCTTGACCTTTCATGAATGATACTTCAGAATGTCCTTGCTATGGGTTTTCAGGCTGAAACTAGCAGGTAGTGTATGAGTATGCGAGTCTGTTGCTGACCTCTCATGGATGACACTCTTGCAAGGGGTTCTCTAGAATGGCAGATAAAAGAGGGAGGGAGGGGCTTCGATGAATTAAATCTTGCTCAGATGATCTCTACTACTTTGAGTTCTTTGCCATCTTCTTATTTGGCCTTTCATACGGCATTGAATCTTACAATTTAAATTTCTACGTAACCTGTCATGAGGACATGTATTTTTGAAACCTCACTTAACATGTGGATAAACTTTTAATCACATGATTAAGTAAATGTTGCGCATGTGAGGTGCAACTGGGGTTAAAGTAAATTTATGAGCCTGGGACCCAAGAAAATCACGGGATGTCAAAGGCAAAAGTCGTTATAAGTAATGCCGCACATGTACTTGGTTGTATCTGGTGCCAGTTGTTGGCCTAGGTCATTCATTTGGCCATAAGTGTCAGTTGGTGACACTAGAGAAGTGGCGTCTAATGGGCACCTAATGCCAATCTGATGGTTAGAGATGGCATAGAGACACTCGGAAATGGAAGTTGCCTAGCCAATTTAATTATTGGCCAGTCAGATTATTTTTCAAGGCACTGAAATAATTATTAGATTAATTGTCAGTATTTAAAGACTGAAAATTAATATTTAATTATGGATAATGCTGGAAAAACCATTTGGAAAGGTTGCCACTTGTCAAAAATGCCCATGCAAGACTGAAAAACGTATTTAGAGGCTGGTTACATGGTTCCATTGTCGGGATACCATCAAATCCTTTGAATTGGTGGGCCCGTGGTACTTGATTGCAACTTGGGACTATTGCATTATTGCTGAAATTGTTCTTAGCAGTGAATTATAGCAAGCATGTCTTCACATGGTGATACGGGATCAAGTGGAGAGGATGCATTACTCCTTGGTCAATCACGTGGTGAAGGGGAAAATGCAACGACTGATGTTGGGCATGGTTCTCAGCACGGACAGCATGCTGAAAATGTGGGAAATGACCCAAATGTTGGCACTTCAATGCATAAAGAGGCTGATGACCAGCAAGGGGCTGAAGAATTTGATGATAGCTTCAAGGATCGAATGCGTATAGTAGCAAATCTTTTTGCTGAATTGGCAAAGAATCCCTAGTTTACTCGATTCTTGAATGCTCCAAAGAAGGACAGCAAAGGCAAAGAGAAGAAGACACCTTCTACAACTTCGGGATAGTCACAAGAACCGAAGGAAATGCCTAAGCCTTCTTTAGAAGAGCCCAAAAAGCCTGATGAGCACAAAGAGTTGGTATTCGTGGGGTAGCAAGTGCAAATGCATGGCCAACTTGGTAGTGCCAATCCATGGGAATATGGGCAGCAAGGCAATTATGCACATGCAAGCATGGGACAGCAAGGATACTTTGGCGGTGGTACCATTTTTCATGTTGTGGTTGGACAGGCACCGCATATGGGAATGTATGGCACAAATCCCTATGGTATACAGTAGCCAATGCATGGCTCACAACACCCAATGTATCCGGGTAATGCAAGTGGAATGCCTAATCCCATGTATGGCAGCATAAGCATGATGCTTGGGGCACAAAGTGGGCCATATGGATATGTATCGACACCCTTAGGGATTGTTGGAGCACAAGGATTTGGTGTTGGTCATGTAGGTACTTCAAATAGTGCTGGTTTTTATGCAAATATACAGCCAATGCACCCTTTTTGCAGCAGCCCATTTGTGATAACTTGACTCCCATAGGTCCGCTGAAGGACTATGATGAAGGTGGCAAAGGCTGAGAAAAAGGGTAAACCTGAAAATAAAACTGAAAATCAGGGCAGATTTGAAAAATAGGGTTGAAAAGAGGAACAGATCGTAGAGAAAGAGTAGGAAAAATGATGCACTGTCACGTAAACCTCAGTTGTCGGCTGTCAATATGGTTTATCACACTGAGTTGGATGCCATGAAAGAGCAATATGTTGTTGATTCGAACTTTGCTAATGTTTATGATCAGCTTTGCAATGGCCAAAGGCATGGACACTTTGTGTAAGGGATGGATTTTTGATGATGCATGGATAACTGTGTGTCACAAAGCAGTTTAAGGCTTGGAGTTATCACTGAAAGTCATGCTCCTCCGTATGCAGGACATAGAGGTATTGATGCCACAGTCAAGGCAGTGGAGCATTTCTTTTATTGGCGAGTTTGAGGTATGATATAGAACAATTTGTTAAGACATATATCATATGCCAGAAGGTAAAGCATGATAGGCAAAAGACGTCGGGTTTGTTGTAGCCCTTGCCTATTTGAGATAGGCCTTGGCAGAGGATTGCAATGGACTTTATTTTTGAGCTTCCTAAGACACCTACAAGGAATGATGGGATATAGACTATCATTTGCAAGTTTAGCAAACAAGCCCATTTCATTCCGGTGAGGAAGAAAATTAAGGCTGATCATATGAAATTAAGGCTAATCATATGGCACGATTGTTTTTGTAGCACATCTTTAAGTATCATGGTATGGGAGAGTCGATCATTAGTGATCGAGACACCTGTATGACCAGTTAATTTTGGAAGGGCTTGTTTGAGAATATGGATACCACACCTTCCATTCGTAGACAGATGGTCAGTCTGAGGAAGCAAATTCCACAGTGTTAGATCTTTTGAGGTGCTATGTTTCAAACCACAAGACACAATGGGAGCAGTATATGCCCTTGGTTGAGTTTGCTTACAACAACACAGTGCATAGTTCTACGGATAAAGCTCCATTTGAGGTGGTAGAGGGTGGCAAGAAAGTACCCCCTATTTTGCACACAAAAGAGAAGATCTTTGAGTTTGATCGCTATGTGGAAAGTATGGATGCAGCTTATCAGAAGGTTAAGTATGCGCTTCAAAGATCACAAGATAAGCAAAAGAGAGTAGCTGATTGTCATAGGCGTGCTTTGCACTTTGCAGAGGGCGATTATGTATTGCTGTGATTTGAAAAGGCAAGGTTGAAAAAGATGAAGGGCAAAGAGTGATTGTATCCAAAGGTGTCCTATGGGCCATTTCAAGTGTTGGAGAGGATCAGTGATGCATGCTATAGGCTAAAATTTCCTCCACACTTGGCGGATACACAATGCCTTTTATGTGAGCTTGCTTAGACCTTTTCATGGAGATGTGCCAGAGGATGTTTTTGTTGAAATTTAGCTGGAGGTTAAAGAGCTCGATAAAATACTGGTACCAGAGCAGATTTTGGCACACCAAGAGAGGAAGATCAGGGGTAAGGGTTCTAGAAGGTACTTGGTGAAGTTTCAGAAATATTCACCAATGGATGCCAAATGGATGGAGGAGGATGACTTGGTAGACCATCCTCAGTTGCTGCAGCTTTACCTTGATGCTTTCTAGTTAGAGCCGACTTTAGTTCGGCTCAATCAAGTTCAGCAGAGCAGAGGTCCAGAGTATTACTTGATGCTTGTGAGGGAGTTAGCATCTCCGCTCCTTAGTAATGGACAGCTCTAGAAGTAGTGGATCTCGAATGTATTCAACATACATTCAGGGTATTGTAGTTGAACAGTATGTTTGCTAGGGGATCACTATTCAGTGTACTAGTCACTATGTTTGGTATGCAGATGGTATGGTTTTCATTGCAGCTCTGAAACTGTACATTTGCATCCTTTATGCTCGGTGTATAATCAGTTATGCTTGGTATGGCATTGGTTATGCTTGGTGTAGCATCAATTAATGATTATCAGGGGCTGATTATCGAATGTTGGTTTTCAGCGTATGATCATTAATATTCAATGGTATTTAGCTCAGTTTCTGATCAACTTGAGAACCGTTTATGGTCACTTTTTGGATCAATTTTGCATCAGTTTTTGCATTGATTGCTGGTTAGGTTTTGCAATGAGTTTGTGATTAGTTTGGGGTTAGATTTGTAGCAGTCTGTGATCAGTTCTCAGATCCGCAAGTGATCAGTTTATGATTAGATTATGCTCAGTTTTCAATGGTTTATATCTAGTTCCATGGACAACAGCATATGTTATGATGCCATTGATGTTTTAGCTATGGTTTATGCTTGGTTATGCTATGCTATGGTTTGGTTTTGGCAGATGAGTTGAGCTCATTGAGAAATAGACATGTCACATGATAGTCTAGCAATGTTTTTGAGATTCTTTGTGAGTCTTATGTTATGTTATGTTGGTTGGTAATTTTCAGCATATGTTGGGTATATGGAATGGTTGAACACCAGTGCGCAATGTTGTTTTGACTATGATGCTCTATGGAAATTCCAGTGTAGTACTTTGCTTTTGATGCATTTGGTAGTGCAATCGAGAACGATTGCAAGGATTTTAAGGGGAAGGGCTGTCATGAGGACATGTATTTTTGAAACCTCACTTAACATGTGGATTAAATTTTAATCACATGATTAAGTAAATGTTGCGTATGTGAGGTGCAATTGGGGTTAAAGTAAATTTACGAGCCGAGGACTTGAGAAAATCACGGGATGTCAAAGGAAAAAGTTGTTATAAGTTATGCTGCATAGGTACTTGGTTATATCTAGTGTCAGTTGTTGGCCTAGGTCATTCATTTGGCCATAAGTGTCAGTTGGTGACATTAGAGAAGTGGCGTTTAATGCTACCTAACGCCAATTTGATGGTCAAAGATGGCATAGAGACACTCGGGAATGGAATTGCCTAGCCAATTTAATTATTGGCCGGTTAGATTATTTTTCAAGGCATTGAAATAATTATTAGATTAATTGTCAAAAACCATTTGGGAAGGCATCCACTTGTCAAAAATTAATATTCAATGGTATTTAGCATACTATTCAATGGTATGATCAAAAACCATTTGGGAAGGCAGCCACTTGTCAAAAATGCCCATGCAAGACTGAAAAACGTCTTTAGAGACTGGAGAGAGGCATTTTTAGTGTGTTCAATCTGCAAGAGAGAGGGAGAAGATGCTGCTGGTTTGATTTGCAACTATTTGAGTACCTTCTGAGGCATCTAGGGGCTAGAGAAAACCTATTAACAGCAGGTGACAGTATCTATAGGCCGTTGAGACAAGGCAACAACAGTAAATGACTGATTTTCTTAAGTTCTTTGTATCTACAAGCTATTGTGGCAGGGCAGCAGTTGCATTTGACTGATTTTTCCAGTCATTCTTTGCATTAAAACTCTGAATTTTCTCTCTCTATAGCTTTCTCTCTCATCTCCTAGCCATTTCACAGCCTTGCTTTGAAGATCTCAGCATTTGGACCCTTGGAGATTGAGAAATTGCAAATTTCTCTGTTGTAAACGCTAATTTACAGAAGAAATTAGGGTTTAGCAGCAGCCTCGAGAAGCATGCAAAAAATTAGGAGCTCCAAGACTTGGATTTTTGAGGGCTGAAGGTGAATTTCAGTTTAATTCAGGTGGAGGACTAGCCAGCCATTGAATTTGGGGCATTTCCATCGTTTATGAAGTAGGTGAAGGCCAATTAAGTGCCCGAATCAAGGGGCAAATTAGATTGAAGGCTTGATGGTCACTTTGGATAGCAAGGTGAGTTTGGATTGCGAAGGGGATCGGGAGAATCCCATTGTAAATCAAATTTTTTTTCAATAAAGCTAAAGAAATACCGAAAGGGGCATCAATTTTGGGGCCAATCAGGTGTATTGTCCAAGATGAGTAGGTAAATTTGTATTTTCAGATTTGTATTAATTGTTTGCTGTTGTAATTAAGTTGTAATCAGGGATTGACCACCCATCCATGGAAGAAAGGCTGGTTTCATAGCCACTTATCTTTCTTCAGTTGGTTAGCTTGTTGTTGGAGCAAGAACACAATGGGGTGGATGTTGTAGCCTTTGATTAGGCTTTTGTGGCAAGACAGAAGGGCAAGGGGCATTATTGTAGTCTAGGAATGCTCTGTGGAGTTCTGGAAGTTCAGGAACTTAACAGAACAACAAGAAGCAGGGGGGCACACAAGCCAAGAAGGGCAAGTGCCATTATTGTAAAAAACCAGGTCATTATATCATAGAATGCAAAAATTATATTGCCAAGGAGAAAAAGGAGACTAGGATGTCAGTTTTAGATGCACCTTCTACTGCTACTACTACAGTCCGCATTGTTTGTCATTGACTGTGACTACTACTTTTACAATTGCAGTTATGATTTTTCTTGGGAAAAAAGAGCATTCAGCTCTACGGAGGATGCTAGCACTTGGTTTTTTAAGAGTGGTGCTTTTAAGCACATTGTATCCTATAGGGATTTGTTTACCTTTGTTGTTGCAACTTCTGTTGGCAAATCAATGCAATGTGCCAACAATGCATCTTATCCTGTTAGAGGTGTTGGAGAGATTGTCTTGAAAGCCATTGATGGCTCTACTCTCCGTTTATAGGATGTTTTATATGTGCCAAGGATAAAGAAGAAGTTGTCCATTTCTTCTTTAGCAAAATGTGGAATGTAAGTCACATTTGATGATGATAAATGCATGGTTAGGGATAAGGAATTCTTGACTTTGGTACGCACGTGCACATTATGTCATGGACTTTATGAGTTAGATGCTCATTCAGTTGATCGGTCAGTTTATTTAGCATCTACTATTACTCTTGCTATGTTATAGACAATGTTATGGCATGCTCGCATGGGGCATGTGAACTACGGCAGTTTGATGCTTATGCAACTTACTCAGATATTGGAAGGCTTACCTCTATTGGAGAGATCTCTTGAGCACATTTATGAGGGATGCATTTTGGCAAAAATACATTGGTTTTCTTTTCCTTGTGATGTTGCTTTTAAAGCTATGGCCAAGTTGTAGATTGTGCATTCAGATGTATGTGGACCCATGCAAACAAAGTTATTGGATGGGTGTTATTATTTCGTCACCTTCATTGATGACTTTACTCGTTTTTATTGGGTTTATTCATTGGTGAAAAAGTGAGAAGTGTATGATGCAATTTTGGCTTTTAGTGCACTTGTGGAAAATCAATCTTGCTGTTAGATTAAGACTCTCCGTTTGGACTGAGGGGGGGGATACATCCTTGCTGAGTAAAATTTTGAAGCAAAAAGACATTGCACATCAATATACTATTGCATATACTCCATAGCAGAATGGGGTTTTAGAAGGGAAGAATCGGTCACTCATGGAGATGGGTAGATGTATGTTGAAAGCTAAAAAATTGCCACATGGATTCTGGATGGAAGCAGTTATGTGTGCTTGTCATGTTTTGAATAGGTATCCTACTAGGGCATTGAAAAATATCACACCTTTTGAGGCTTGGAATAGCCATAAACCTTCAATTGGTCACTTTCGTACTTTTGGGTGTTTTGCATATGCTCATATTCCAAAAGTATTGAGAAAAAAGTTGGACAATAAGGCTGTCAAGTGCATATTTGTGGGGTACACTAGTGAAAGCAAAGGGTACAGATTGTACAATCTTGTTTCCAAGAAAGTTTTCATTAGTAGAGATGTGATTTTTGATGAAAAATCAGAATTATCTCTTGCTAGTTATGACATGTATGAGGCTGCAAACGATGTGTTTGAAGGGCTGCTGCCTATTTCTTTTGGTGATATAGTTGGAGCTTCATTTAATGAACAAAATGTTCAGCCAGTTGCTCCATTAAATAATATAGAAATTCAGTCTATGGCTGATCTGAATATTCAGCAAGATGCTGAACTTGAGGTTCATCAAGAGCATATACATGATCAAGAGGCTAGACAAATACCTAGATGGTACTTGCAGACTCTACAAGGTAGTCATTTGGATGCTCCTCTTGCTGGTCATACTTGGAGACAAACACGTCTGCATGATCATGCTAATGCTATGGAGTTTGTTATGGCAGCAACACACATGATGATGAGGAGCCTGATTCTTTTGAGGATGCGCAATGGAGTTTGCATTGGATGGCAACAATGCAAGCTGAATATGATTCTATCGTGAAGAATTGAATATGGGATTTAGTTACATTGCCTGTTGGAAAGAAAGCCATTGGTACTAAATGGGTCTATAAGGTGAAATGAAAAGTAGATGGATCCATTGATAGGTACAAGGCGAGGCTTGTGGCAAAAGCTATGCACAAAAGAAAGGTATTGATTATGAGGAGACATTTGCTCCTACATCTTGTATGACTACTATCAGGTGTATAGTTGCATTAGCTATCCTATGGTTCGATTGTGCACAACTTGACATTAATATTGCATTTTTATATGGAGAATTTAAGGAAGAAGTGTATGTTCAGTAGCCCATGGGTTTTGCAGTTGAAGGATCCGAACACTTGGTATGCAAGCTGAAAAAGGCTTCATATGGTTTGAAGCAAGCTCCACAAGCTTGGTATGCCAAAATTGATGCTTTCTTACTTAGCCAAGGGTTCATTAACAACCCATCAGAGTCTACTCTTTACGTATGCAAAGAGGGGGATCCTTGTTGGTCATTTGTCTTTATGTGGATGATTTTTTGCTCACAGGAACACATGTTGGTCATATTTCAACGTTTAAGAAAAATTTGCAGCAAACTTTTGAAATGTTAGATTTGGGGCCTTTGCATTACTATATGGGTATTTAGTTTATTCATGACACTAGAGGCATTGGATTGTTGCTCTAGCCATATCTCCCGAGCCATCATCAAATACTCTATACGGGAGATCACAAATGTAGTGTATGAGAGATAAAAACAAGTGGATGCGAGCATTTAGTTTGTCCCAATGTGCCTGAGCCTTTGCCAACTCTAACTTATCACTCATAGAGAGTTTGGACTCGTCTCTCGATGAAGGATGGTGAATAGCCTATGTAACAAGCTCTGCTAAAACATAGGACTCTAGAATGGTAAGCATCATAACACACCAAATGCGGTAGTTCTTGCCATCAAGCTTTTGATTTGATGGAAGAGCCGGTAAAATGGGCACCTTTCGGTCCATGATCGCTTGAAGCTCTGTCTTGGTCTCCGAAGACATCTTCGTCTAAAATGCCTGCATAAAACACAAAAAGCAGCCTCCGCCAAGTGTGAAAATGTAGCTTGCTAGGGCTCTTCTCCGCTCGTCTCGTTCCTTCTTCACCCGTCGGAGACGATGAAAAGGTAAACTCTGCACTTGAAGGCCAAAAACACAGCCTTCTTCCTTCTGGAACAGCAAAAATCAGCAGCAGCTTCAGCAACTTTGCTTCCTTGTTGCACGCCCATGCTTGCCTCAGCCTTGTTCTAATGCACAACCCTCCTGCTTGCCCTTGAATGCTGAAACGCAGCCTTGTGTCGCGCTGTAACCTCCTCTTCAGATAGGTCCCAGTCCTTCAATGCTTTGATACCATGTCAGAGTGAAGCGGTGCGGAAGCATATGACCAAGACTGAGAGTGAATAGAGAGAGAAAGAGACAGTGGAATACAGAAATTCTGCAATGAAGAATGCTGTATAAGGAAGCAAATATGTACATGGGCGTAGAGTGTATGTCTGCGTATGTCTCCACCTCAAAGATCTCACAGGCTGTGAACCTCGAAGTATGTGCAATAGTCTTCATGATCAATAATTTGGAAACCTGCGATCAGAGAATGTCTAACTGTGTGCTGAAACCAGGCAATAAATAGCCTGAAAAGAAAATGGTGAAAATATGCTGTTGGCCGCATTTAATGCAGCTGACTGTATTGTCCAACTGTAAAAACAGGCTGTCTGATTGAATTGCTGACGTGGCATCACTTTTGCGATCTGACCAGTGCTGCCACGTGGCACACCTGCGGACTGTATGGAACTGCCACGTGTCACCCACAGCACACACAACTGTTCGAATGCATGGCTGACAGGCAATGCATAAATACACAGCCTATCTCTCAAGAATGCCTGTCTAGGGGATGACAATCTCTAACAAACGGGACTCCGGGCCAAGGCTATGCAACACTCATTGTCACATAGAAGTGTAGTAGCTCATGTTCATGAACAGCCAAGCTCCTTCGCGGTAATACAAGTTGCTCAATACTCAGCCTCTATAGATGAAAGGGCAATTGTAGGTTGCTTCTTGCTGCTCTAAAAAATCATGATCAGTCCCACTTTTTATGCTAGTACACATTTTGTGATTTGCCTTCAATCGCTACAGCTTTAAGATCCCCTTGATTAATTTTTATTAGTTTTGATTTTCTGTTTCGTATTCCAAGAGCCACAGTTTTAATCTGAAAATAATCCACAAAATGGATTTGCATCTCTTTCGTGATAGTAGCTGTATCTCTTTCTCCTTGAAGGTCTTGGGCTTAGTTGTTTTAGGAAATCTCTTCTGCATAGAGCACATAGCCTCTTAATTTTCACCAATTTGGCAGGGAAGAAAACATAGAATTCTGGATAAGGTGTCATTTGACAATCTGGGATTATCTAATACACGGAGTGATGCCCACTGCTACAGGGAAGAAAACATAGTATTCTTGATGAGGTGATATTTGACAATCTGGGATTAACTAATACATGGATTGTTGTCCACATTCTCCTCAATCTAGCGAGCATTATCATCATACTTTCCTAGGTTGGTGGACAAACATGTCAGTTAAAACACAAGCTCTAAAGATGAGCCTCATAAATAGCAAGTGATGGAATGATGAAATGTAAATTAACTGCACTCTGTTACTATGCTCGTATGTTCGGCATAGGTACTAATTTTTTTCTTAAGTTTATGTAACGAGCAGGGCCATGTGTGTTTAAAATTGAAGTGACAGATGCTGCTCTAATGCATAATTGCTTGAACAAAATATACTCAGCTGAATCTGGCAAGTGCTTCTGAGAAGCAGAAAGCTCACCAAACAGTGGGATTCTATTTTGTACTGAATTATACCTTGTTATGTGTATGTCTAGGCCATTGGAGTGTGTACAAATAGGAAATTTTGATCTAGTTTATATGCAAGCTCATATGGTGGTGTAATCAGGGAAAGGCTGTTTTTGTCATTCTTCAAATTCTGGCAGCTGTCCTGCTTTGCTCAATAAAATTATGTACCCCTGTATTGTATGATTGAAGTGGATGTGTCTTTGGCTCACATACTCACAACACATTTTTGTGTAAGATGTTCATATGGATCTGATTATTTCATACTTATACCTTGGGAAGTTTTCCACGAGTAGTTTATCAATAGATTTTTCTATTTTTGAACAAAAATATGGATAAAAGAATGTAAACTCGTTTGTTGCTGGCATTCACCAGGATCTTGATGACATGAACATAGAGATCATGAGGAACACGTTATATAAAGCTTACATTGAGGACTTCTATCGGTTTTGCAAAGTAAGTTTGGAGAGGTTCCACCTTACACTGCAAAGTAAGTACAAATAGCTACAATATTATAGTGTTAGTTGCACCAATGGACGATCATGATTGTCACTATTGTGGTTCAGAAGTTGGGAGGGGCAACAGCAGATATTATGTGTGATTTATTGGCATTTGAAGCTGACAGGAGAGCAGTTAATATCACAATCAACAGGTAAATCCCCCTCCTGGAGAAAGAAAGAAAGAGAGAGAGAGAGAGAGCACACTTGTCCTTTTGTGTTTGTTGAATCCATTGTATCTGGTTTATATGAGATGGCTTAGAGCCACCTTGAACTTTGTAATCTTGTTATCCTGTACTTTTTTCATAATTAATATGAACTACCCATTATGAGAGAGAGAGAGATAGTCATATTAAAGTCAGCTGAAGGCTGCAATGACCTACAACACCAAATGGTGATTATTACTGATCCCTAGTATACCTTGTCATGGATAAAACAAATAAATAATGAGAAAGTGGACTCATATATTTGTACAAGAGCCCCTAGATCTTCAATTTTCTAAAGATCTAGCATTCAATTACCATGAAGGGATCTCAAACATCCATGACGGCATCACTTGAGGTGAGGCTCTCTAAGAATGTTTGACACGGTGATGGGATATAATGGCTCGTGTCCTCAAATAAATCTTGCAGGCTATGCCTAGTGCCAGGAGGATGAGGCCTTTTAGCTTTGCATATTTTGGTGGCTGTGTCTAGACTCTATGGTCATTCTGGGTAGTTGTCTGCTCAATGGAAGTAGGTGGTGAGGCCTCTTTCAGATGTGATGTAGCCTTGGAGAAGAAGTAAGTGAATGAGTGCGGTCTATTGCTATGTGTACTTGTTGCTACCACTAGAGATTGGGTCAGTGAATCTTGGTGTCTCTAAAGCTTATGAGGATAGAGTTGTAGGCATGTTTGATTGGGAAAGGCACTGATTTGACAAAAGAGGCCAAACCCCTTATGGAAAAGACAATGGTAGCAAACTTGAATCCCGTAGTAGATAGGACATCTCCATATGTAGCTTGCACATTGATATATATTGTCCCTTCTTGTCTCTCATGAATTTTTGCTCTTCTCAATTGAGAGTTGGTGTGAGGAGGTCCATCTAGTCTATTGCACAGCTCCTCCCAAATGACATGTGCACATCCATGTATCCGGCCTGATAATGAAGCTATCATCAAAGAGTATGAGAAGATAGTCCTTGTAGAAAGCTATCTTTGTGTGAAGTGTTGGATGTGGGGGATTCCATATCCTCTTAATGTCTACACACATGATGTTAGACTTGATGATATGGCTCAGCCCAATGTGGCTACGGTGGTTTCGTATGTTTAGAATGATACATTCAATATGTGAACATGTACAAGATGAAACATACACAAAATTTTAAAGAATAAAACACATTGTTTTGTATTTCATTGAAAAAATACCTATAAAATTGTATGTAAAATCAGCCTCCACGCATAAAATGTGCAACTTAAAGATAGATCATGAAGAGGCCTAGGCATTGTGGAGAAGAATGAGGAGAACGGAGGAGAGGGAGAGGGAGAGGGAGAGGATGTAATATGTATGAATGACACTTGAGAGAGAGAGAGAGAGAGAGAGAGAGAGAGAGAGAGAGAGAGAGAGAGATTTACGAAAGAGAGAGAGAGAGAGAGAGAGAGAGAGAGAGAGAGAGAGAGAGAGAAGGGTGGGAAAGATAAGAGAGATGGTGTCGCCTGTGTATGGCCTCGTCAGCTGCTCGTCGCCTATTCGTGCAGCCCGTCTTGGGGCTCCACGCTAAAGCCCAACTTCTGTGCGTCGATTGCAACTTTCATCCTGTGTGTCTACCCTTTCCGTCTCGTGTTCGTGCAACCCACACTTGACGGCGACCTGTGACGTCTTGTCTCGCCTCCTCCACCAGCTTGTTCTTCCTGTGCGTGCAGTTGGAACAAGGTACCGTGGGTCCCTGCTTCTGTGCGTCTGGCTGTAAGTAGACACAGAGAGAGAGCGAGCGAGAGAAAACGACATAGCAGGCGAGACAGACAGACGACTCTGTTCTCCATTCTGCTATTGTGCACTTGCCATTCTGTGTCGACCTAGTTTTGTGCTGCCCTGGGTGCCGCCCTGCTATGCGCCAAGCTGTCGATGTGCCTTGTGATTACATCGCCAACGTTTTTGCTCTGCTTCTGGACCTTCAACCTGCGCAGAGACTTTCTGACTGGAGCACATCGAAAGGACTTTCAGGCCTAGTTATGGAGAATCTACAGGAGTCAAATGGTATTGATATGGCTTTTCTAGACCAGCATATTGCTAATGGGAATGATAAAGATTTGGGCGAATTAGATGGTGACTCGTCACAGCTGAAGATGTTGGACAGTTGATGGATGGGGTTGAGACGGGGCAAACGTCGTAAGATGTCGGTTGATGAACCGGACTTGTGTGCCTAGAATTTGCCTTGGCCAAATGTTCATGCTTCATGCTCACAGCCCAACGGGCCTTTTCAGTTTATGTTGGCTTTTGCTAATAATCTAATGTCGGATTACACTCAAGCCAATGAGGATAAAGCAAGTTCTTTACCAAAAGGGGAAAAAATGGTAGCTGTCATGGGCACAGATCTGGTTTTACAGCAGATTGCTGCTTTCCATGAGAGGGCAGCCATCTTCTACTTCACGGGAAGGACTCCTTTGATCACTAGAATTCGAGCTTGGTTGCAATCTATGCTTGTCAATGTTGAGATGGGTCAAGATAATGCTTCAGCACAAGCGCAGGGCCCGCTTGTTGAAGAGATTTATGATGGACCGAAGGAGTTCTTTGAAGTCTTGTTTCGCTCCTCGGAAGTGCGTGCTTTTATTATGCAACGTATCCCTTTGTTTATGGATGGCAAGTTAGTGCATATGGTTCCTTGAAGACCTATGGCAGAATTTAAGGAGGTACATAGGCAGGCATGTCCCATTTGGGTTGAGGTGGTTAATTTTCCCGCACATCTTTGGAAACTTCTCCCCTTGGTATTGAGAACTCTTGGTGAGGTGTTGGTGGAGCCTTGGTTGGCCTCCTCCGATAGGAATAGGGCATGGATGCTTTGGGATACAGGGAAACCTCGCCCAACTAAAGTCCCGGTTTGAGGTTCCGAGATTGCAAACGTTGGTTTACAAGCTGAAATGGGGAACTTTTGCTGGTCACTGTTTCAGATGTGGCCAATTGGGCCATTTTATTTCTGAATGTGATAGAAGCCTTGATGTTTTGCAGAGTTCAATGGTTCGTGACACGGATATGCACGAGTATCATCCTCAACAAGTGGTTCAGCAACCAAAAGCAGATCATGAGCCACTTCCCCAACATGGACATGATGATGGTAAGAATAATGTGGTTCAAATTGGTATAGAGCGTGCATCACTTTCGGTTGATCGGAATTTGCCTCTGCAGGATAACTCTTGGGTTACTGTGGTTCGATGCAACGCTAGACAAGAGCCTCGTTTGTCTCTTGCCCACCTACCTCCATTGCTCATCACTCAGACTTTTCAACGTAGAGGTAGGGGTTTCTACATGAAACCTCAACCCTCACGTTCTTCTGTAGTCACCGTGGAGGATGAAAGGGCTCCTGATTCTGCTTTGCGCTTTGATCCATAAGGGAGACTTGTGCCTCCTCGTGATGTTTACTGCTCTTAGCAATAGCAGTTTCCTTCTCGTGATTCCATTGCTTGTTTGCAAAGAGCAGATTTGATAGACGTGATCTGAAGTAAAATGGAGAAGTTTCAGGCAACAAAAGTTGTTGATGTGAAAGAGAAAGGGAAAAGGGTGGTTTAATAGTTTTGTAATCTCTGTGTTATCATGAAATTTGCTTTATGGAATGTGAAAGGTGTTTCTTTGGGCAGTAAGTAGCATTGGATGTGGAAAGTTGTGTTAAGTGGAAATTGGGACGTTTTTTGTGCTGTGGAGCATAAACAACATGCTTTGTAGGATCTTCCTATGTATACAAGGATTATTCAGTCTTTTTTAGTGGACATGTTCCACATAAATTTGGAGTATTGTTGGTTGTCAAATCATCCCTACAACCGTCTTTGGTTTCTTTGGACCATCGCGGTAGATTTATGATTTTGGAAAGCCTATATGAGGGAGAGGTTTTGTGGCTGGTGGGGGTGTATGCTTCTTCTACTGCTCGAGAACGTTGTCAACTCTGGGATGATTTGCACTTCTTGGCCATGCCTTGTCCAGGCTTTGTTATGGGTGACTTCAATGCATGTGTATCTATGGATCAGGCGACTTCACAGCATTCGGTCATGGATGGTCTTGAATGACAGGCTTGGGATGCTTTGGCAGCTGTATCCTTGAAACAAGACATGTGGTCTTGGTTGCATCCTTCTCAGCCCGGACATACTTATCGCTCTCTTCAGCATCCAAATACTTGGGCCTGACTGGATCGGATCTATATTTGCCAGAGTGATTTTTTTCTTCTTGAAGTTATTGATATGTGGGTGGAAAGACAACATGTTTTGTTAGATCACTATCCTTTGGTCTTGGAGCTGAATCATAGACCTGTCCATGCCTTTAAGGCCCTTCTTACCCATTTGCCTCTCCGTTTTAACCAATCCTTTCTACTGCAAAATCAGTTTTTGGAATATATTCAGCAACTGATTACTTCGTTTAGCTCGTGGGTCCTCACTGAAGGGATGCAAGGATGGGCTTATTTAGGGATAATGCTCGATTGTTATCCCGATAGTATGGTATTCAGCATGCTTCCTCTTTATGCACTGAATTGCAGCATGCAGAAGTATTATCGACTCACTCGTTGTCTCTGTGTTAGTTGGGGGACTCCAATGATGACTTGCTCACATGCATTGAATGGTTGAAAGGCAGAGTTCAATCTTTACAAGAAGAGGAATATGCTAAATACAAATTGCTGGCCAGAGAGAAAACTTTACACGACAATAATTGTCAATCCCATAAATTCTTTGCTTGCTTGCATCAGAAATATGCTCATGAAAATATTGTGCGTTTGATGGATGAGCAAGGTGTTATGGTCACTCAATCTGCTTCCATTATTCACATGTGTGTTGACTTTTATAAATCGCTATTGGGCCCACAAGAGACTCTTTCAGATGCGGTTCTTTCTACTCCCAAATATATTTGCAATCTGACTGGTAATCAGGTTAAGCCAGAATGGGTTGATTTGATGGAGGCCCATATTTCGGAGGAGGAAGTGAAAGAGGTGCTGTCTCATTTGCCTAGAAGGAAAAGCCCTGGCTGGGATGGGCTTCCTAATCAGCAAATGTGGAATTTTGGTGAGATGCCTTCAGATTGGAAGATTGCTGTCATTCGGTTATTGCCTAAGATTCCCTCTCCATCTTCCTTTAAACAAGGGAGACCCATTTCTGTAATGGGGTCTTTATATAAAATCTTTTCTAAAATCATTGCTAATAGGTTGCAGAAAGTATTTCCGCAGTTGATTCATCCACGCCAATATGGTTTCATTAAGGCTGGAATATATTGCACAATATTTTGCTAAAGCTTCAGCCCAGCAAGTGGTCATCCTTCAGCTTGAAATTGAAAACGCATTTGATCATATTAGCTAGTCTTTTTTGTAGCAGCTAATGACCACCATGGGATTTGGGCCTCGTATGATTTCTCTTGTGGATACTATTAGTTAGGGTGCTGTAGCCCGCATCGCTCTCAATAGAGGGATCACGGATGAGATGGCCTTGCCCTGGTCTCTTCGACAAGGCTGCCCTCTTAGCCCTTTGCTATTTGCCTTAGTCACTCACCCGATGCTTCCATTGTTGGACAAGTTGGCCGATCAACGGGAGATTGTTGGTCTGACTCTTCCTAGTGGGGCCCAACTTTTGGGGCAATCTTTGGTAGATGATTCCTGTATGTTTCTTAAGGCTGATCGCTTGAATGTCAATCGCGCAATGGTTGCATGGAATATTTTTGCTATTGCATCAGGCCTTCATATTAACACTCAGAAATCTACACTGCTTCTTGCACGGAGAATGATTTGCAAGCCTTGGGCCGGCATGGAATTGTGATTTCTAAGGGAAACATAACTAGACATTTGGGCTATCCTATTGGTGTGGATGTAGCTCCCCGTACATTGCTGGATTGGATGTCATCCCGTATTTATGATCGGTTCATGTACTGGAAGTCTCAAGGCTGGCCTCTTCATGTGTATCTTAAGGTTGCTAAATGCATCATGATGAACATGATTTCTTTTTTCCTGCCTCTTCTTTCTTGGACCAAGAAGTTTCTTTTGGAATTGGTTCGACCTATCCGATTCATGCTGTGGAAAAAGAAAGGGAATCGCTTGGGCCAAGTGTGGATTTTGTGGTAGCATATTACTACTTCTAAAAGGATGGGGGAGCAGCTTTGTTGGATGCTAACTTGCATATGGCAGTCTTGAGGCTAGCACTTTTACAGGCATTATGTATAGAGAGTCCTCCCTGGTTAGATATTGCAAAATTTTTCATAGAAAATATAGGAATCTCTCATGGCAGCACGGTTATTCAAGCTTCTTGGTGGCATGTGCTTAATTCCACAAGACCTGTAAAGATCTCTTGGTCTTTTATTCTTTCTCATTCGATCACCTCTTGGCAGGCGATGTTACGTTTTGTAGTTAGGTGCCCTCCTGATTCTCGTAAGGAGGAGAATTTGTTGCGAGGTGAAGTGCTGGCTACTTCTAGATTATTGGATTGGCCTCATAGAGAATTACAGAGAGATAAGTTCAATTGGATGGCTCGCTTGGGCTTGTAGACAGTTCTTGATGGTGTCATTCCTGGACAGGCCCGTCTTTATTCTTTTCGGCATATCTGTCAGCACTTCCGGGTACCTCAAGGCTATCATGACATTTGGTCATCTAAGTTCACCCCTTCGCCAGCTTTACAGCCTTGTCTCCCTTGCGTGATTGGAAGTTCATGATTCCTGATGATTTTAAGAAAAGGTTGGCTAATCAGATTTATCATCAAATGGTGGAAGCCAAGAGATGGGTCACGGAAAAGGCTAATAAAGTATGGCATATTCAGGATAGCAAAAAGAAGTGGCAGGAAAGATTCATCCAGCTCTGGAAGTCTAAGGTCCCGTATCAGGGTAAAGTGTTCATGTGGAGGCTATTTATTGGGGGTCTTCCAACTGGCGATGTGCTGCGTGCCCACAAGATCTCTGCTAGTTGTTGTGTGTTATGTACTACATGCCATGAAACAATGCTTCATCTCTTTGTCTCTTGCCCTGTTGCTAGACAAGTTTGGAGTTTTGTTTCCCATGTGTGGTCTGGGACAACTCAGCACCAGATATCAGTTCGTTCGTGGGTTATGGGAAAGATGAATTCCTTGTCTCCTTTGCCTTCAGATTACTCCTGCCTTTTCCATTTCCTTAGATGGACAGCCTTGTGGCATATTTGGTGCACTCGGAATGCCTTCATTTTTGATTTGGTACCATGTATCCATGGTTATGTGGCCCGTATTCGTGGTTTACTATTATGGCAGATCTCCTCTATGGTCTTAGCTGATTTGGTTCTTGACATTGCTGCTCCTTGGTTGGATATTGTTTTCTCCACTCCAGCTGTTCTTGTGTTAGAGTTGTGGTAGACTTTTAGTTGTATTGCTGACCTGATGGTCTGATGTAAAAATGTGAGACTTGTATCCTTTCTGTTTGGTTGGCCTGAAGGCTGGATGTAAATATTCCAACATTAATATACACTTATTCACGAAAAAAGAGAGAGAATGGCGATTGAAGAAGATGGAGGCTTGAAAGTTCAGCTCAAGAGAGGGAGATTGATGAAGATGGAGGCTGATTTGTGTGGTGAGATGGGAGGGAGGGCTGCTCTTTTTTAAGGGTTGAGGTGAGGGAGAAGAGAAGAGGAGTATGAAAGAGGAAGGTTTGTGAAGGAAGAGAAGTTTGAATGTGTAACAACACAAAAATGGCAAGAATGTAAAGAAATACTCCAACAAACATTTTAAATGGTGTATTAAAAAATTTCAGGGAGACTTAAGAGGCTAGCCAGCTCATATCAGATTTGGGGCTTAATTTGTCTTTGAAGGAGTAGGGTGAAGGCCACTTTCCAAGCAAAGCAAGGGGCAAATGGGTTTGAAGGCTTGTTGGTCAGTTTTGATATTTAGAGGCACTTTGGATTAGCAAAGATCAGAGAATCTCAGTTTTACTCCATCCATTTGCAATAGAAGCTAAAGAAATACTGGAAAGCGTGCTAGTGTTAGGGCCAATAGGCTGTCCATTGTCCAAGATTAAAGTGGTAACACTTGCATTTTCAGTTTATGTGAATTTTATACTTGTTGTAATTAGTGCTAAATTAGGTTATTTACCACCCTCTCTGAGGAGTAAGGTTGGTTTCACATGCCTTGTGACTTGTCCCATTCATGGCATGTGGTTGCACACTTTCATTGTGCTACTCTACTTTTTCTCTTTGGACTAAGCCTATCTTTCTTCTATAAAAGGAGTTCATTTTCTCTCGTTCTACTGCAGATTTCCTTGCTGTAAACTGTGTAAAACTGATCAAGAGACTCCAAAGTTGCTCATAGCCATCTCCACTATCATTCTCGATGCCTCTCAATTGGCCTATTTTCTCAATGTTTTTTCATAGGATGGTATTCTTGTAAATTCACTACAACAACTCTTTTTGAAGCTATTCTTGTACTTTGTCCTCAAGAAGGAAGGTATGTCAATGTATAGCTGGTCATCCATGACGAAACACTGATTGTCCCTTTCTTTTTGCTCTCAATGTGTAAAGAAATCATTTATTTTATTGCATAATAAGTATATGCTATGATGCATGTGCACAAGTATACACCATTTTCATGATTTTGTAAGAGTTAGAAATACTTATTGTACCTCTTAGGTTGATTGTAACCAAGCTCATCCCTAAGAGACTTAGGCTGAGCAAAAATATATTTTGGGTGAAATCACCTCCACATTGGCGGATACACAATGCCTTTCATGTCAGTTTGTTGAGGTCTTTTCATGGCGATGTGCCAGAGGATATGTTTCCTAAAATTTAGCTTGAGGTTGAGGAGTTGGATGCAATTTTGGTATCTGAGCAGATCTTGGCATAAGGAAAGAAAGATTAGAGGTAAAGTTTCCAAGAGATATTTGGTCAAGTTTGAGAATTATTTACCAACGGATGCAAAATGGATAGAAGAGGATGACTTGGCAGACTATCCTCAGTTGTTGTAGCTTTATCTAGATGCCTTTCAATTAAAGCTGACTTCAATTTAGTCTCAGTCAGGTTCAACAAGGCAGGGGTTTGGAGTATTACCTGATGCTCAAGGGGAGGGAGAGGATAACACTTCTAATCCTTCAGTTATGGACAACTGTCGTATGTAGTGGATCTCAGATGTATTCAGCATGCATCCAAGGTACTATGCTGACAATATATCTGTCATGGGGTCACTACTCAGTATACTAGTCATTGTGAGATGTATGGAGATGCATATGGTTGTTACCGTGGCTTTGAGACTATATTTTTGCACTAGTTTGGGATTAGTTCATGATCAATTGGGCATGAGCTTTTAATCAGTTTCAGCTTGGGTTTTGATTAGTGTGAGAACCATTTATGGTCACTTTTGGGATCGGTTTTGCATTAGTTTATTGATTAGTTTTTGTAATGAGCTTGTGATCAATTTGGTTTCACATTTACAATAGTTTGTGTTCAGTTCTTAGATTAACAAATGATCAGTTTATGTTTAGTTTTCAATGGTTGGTTTATAGTTGGTTCCATGCATAGCAACATGTTAGTAAATGCCATTGATAGTTTCAGCCATGGTTTATGCTGAGAATATGCTTTATTATGGTTGTGAAGTCAGAATAGTTGAGAAACATGAATTATTGATACATCCAATGGGTTTTTTGTAATAGGTTTGGATTGTTTTTTAGATTTATATTATTTTTATGCTGGTTGGAAAATTTTAGCAAGTTTAGGGCATGTGGCATGGTTGGACAATAGTAGCCAATGTTATGATGGTGATACCTTATGGAAATTCCAGTGAAGTATGCTTTTCCTTTGGCACAATGCAGTGCAATCGAGGATGATTGCAAGGATTTCAAATGGGAGGTCTGTCATGGGGATGTGAAATTTGAAGATGCTTTAATTTTTCTAATAACATTTAATTAAGCTATTAATCAAATGTGCAAGGCTCTTTAGCACATGTGATGTACATGGTAGTTATTTCATAGCGATATGTCAAGGAACCTGAGGATGTAGTGGGTGTAAAGGCAAAAGTTGAAATAATGTATGGCAATTGAATTTTGGTGGTCAGTTGGTGTTAGTTTTGACCCTGGGACTGTTGTCTGGTCTATTAGTGTCAGTGGCGATACTAGGGACTAGCATTAATTAATTAATTAATGTTAATCTAAGGGTCAATAGAGGTTGGGGACTAGTCTAGGTTGCAAATGGTCTAGCCAATTTAATTATGGATAGGTACATTTTATTTTGGGTAGGGTTAGAAGGCATGAAATTAATTAAATGGCTAGATAATGTTGAAAAATGGGTTTAGAAGGTTGCTACTTGAAAAAAATGCCCATGCAATTTTTGGGGGATGGAGAGAGATTTAGCTTACTCAACTTGCAAGATAGAGGAAGAGATAGTGTTGGTTTGATTTGTATCCATTGGAGGACCATCTGAGATATGCAAGAGATGACCAAATTGGAGCAGGCGACAATAGTTCTAGTCCTTTCAGGAGCTCGCGATAGCAGATTGGAGTTGGCGACAACAATTTGGGGCCTCTTAAGCAATGAGCAATAGCGTTAAATACTGTGTGATACAAGCAGCAATCAGATTTCAGACTTTTCTCGTGTGAAGATAAAAAAATTCTCTATTCTGGCATTCTTTCACCTTCTTCTGCTTGCGGTTAGCCATTCTCAACATCTCTCAGTCATTTGTAGTGGATCTCAGCCATATTTGGTGGACAACAGGAGGATTTTTGTTGTAAACCCTAAATTTCTGCAAAAATTAGGATTTGACCGTCACCTTGGGACTTGTGTCAACAAGAATGGGCATTGTACTCTGAAATCAGCACTTGAAGTTCGTGGAATTAACAGGGATTTCAGATGTCAGGCCATCCAATGTAATTTGGGGCAGCATTTGGCCAGTTAATGGTCCCGTTTGCATAATTCTTAGGTGAAAATCAAGGGATAATTGGCCAAAATTGCTTGTTGATTGTATGTACAAGAAGAGACTTTTGGATTAGCAAAGGAGATTGTGCATTCTCAACTTGTACAGTGTTGTCCATTAGTGTTTAAAGATGAAGAAATACTAAAAGGGGCATTGGTTTTAGGGCCAACCGGTTGTCTATTGTCCATGATTGTTAAGGTAATATGTGCATTTTAGTTGATGCTCAATTATTAATTGTTGTAATTAATATTAAATCATGTTATTTATCACCTTATTCAAGAAGGAAGACTGGTTTTAAATAATCTGTCAAAGTTCAGTGAGTATTGAGTATCAACATCAATGAATAATCATGATATCATCATGTGCATGTGATTTGTGTAATGCCATTGGTAAGTGGTAATTGACAACTGCAATGCTAAACTAACTCTTGAGCTATCATGACTTCAGTCTCAAGAGTCCATGAGTCATGACTCATTTGGATGCGGAGGATCCGTATACCATCTTCTTATTCGACTCTGTGGACCTTGATCGAGAAGATGATGAAGCAGTCTTAGTCTCAGGCTTAGACTTTGGCTGTGTTGCGCGACCATGTGTGGCTTTCGCTCTAGTCACTTTAGTCCTCCTCTGTATATAAGTCTCATAGATTGGTACGTATAGCTCCTCATATAGCATAGAGTAGATATCTTGCTCGTTTTATGGTATCTCCGGGATGTCACCACCTTCTCTATATTAATTTTGTCGACATTCACCCGCAAAGGTGAATGAGACAAATATATAAGAGAAATTTCAACATGTTCAATATTCATACATATTACAATTTACAATCCAACTTCTAAGCAGTGACAAGGTTAAAAGTTAAATAATACATAATATAATTCATTACTTGTGAAGGCTTAGGGGATAGAGCAGTCCTCTCAAGAAGTTGAAGATTGTGATAACAAAACAGTAAATGCTCCAATTGGGTGGTTGTGAGCTTGTTTCTCTTTTGGTGTGAAAGAAGACCTATGTCATTTAGTTTTCTTGCGAGGTTACAAGAATGACAATGCATTTCTATTCAACTTTAAGAGATTGAGGTTATGTAATTACTAATGGGCAAGCTGCAACATCAACATTTAAGTAGGCAATAGATTATAAAACCTAGGTTGCATAATGTATTAGATTATTGAAACATAAAAGTCGCGACTCAAATATCAAAGTAGGAGTGACGGATTGAAGCTGTCTCTCTCAAAGCCTAGCTGTGGGTTCGGCTAGAGTTGTTAACACTAAATAATTATCCATATTACATATGCAGAAGTAAAACAATAACTTGCTTGTCTTAGGGCAAAAAGTTGTTGTGAAGCAAGGCCTTGCCAATTTTATCCATATACTTGTATAGAGAAGACCCAAAGTACACCCCTCTATATTAGTGATGCGCAAGACAGTGTATATACAAGTGAGACTCTTTACCAATGCCTCTTCTTGAACCCACCAACTCTCATTCAAAACATTACACTTAAAAACAAGAGTCTTTGGAGCCACTAGGTCCATGATCCTCTCCTTGTTCCACTTGTGCTTCATTACCTCTATGTGGTGTTGGATGAGAGGATTCATCCTCTTGTAGCTTAATCCCTATATGTTTTCGGTATCAAATATGGAGGCTTACTATTACTTCTGTTGGCACATTTTTACAAGGCTCGATATCTTTGTTGGAAACACATGCCAAGTGGTCTTTCATGTAGTATCAAGGTTAAAAAGTTAATTATACATAATACTAATCATTACCAATTTAGCTGTGAAGGCTTAGAGGACAGAGCTGTCCTCTCAAGAAGCTGGAGATTTACAATGGAAAAACACTAAACGCTCCAGCTAGGCAGTTGCGAGTTTGTTTCTCTTTTTGGTGTGGAAGAGGACCCATGTGTTTCAGTTTCTCTCACCAGGCCTTGAACTACAATCTTGTAAGAGGGTACGGATGGCAATATGTTTCTATTCAAATTTAAGAGATTGAGGTTAAGTAATTGGCAATTGCTATTAGGCAAGCTGCAAAATCAACATTTGATGGGAAATAGATTATAGAACTTGTTACCTAAGTTGCATAATACATTAGATTATGAATATTCAAAATATAAAAGTCACTAGTCACATACCAAAGTAGGAGCACAATTGCCGTATTTCTCCCACCAAGAGATAGGTTGAAGCTGTGTCTCTTGAAGCCTAGTTGTGGGTTGGTCAAAATGAAAAGAATGATTGTGGAATGCCAGCAAATCATCCTCTATTTCCACCAAGAGATAGGCTGAAGCTGTGTCTCTCGGAGCCTAGTTGTGGGTTGGCCAAATTGAAGAGAATGATTGTGGAATGCCAACAAATCATCCTCTACTCTCCTCATCATATCTATATCATCCCCTGTGAGGCGCCTCATGTACTTCATGAAGCCCTCCTCTAACTCTTCGCTAGTGTATTGCTCCTTGTTGTGCCAACGAGAATACAAGATACGTGTGATAGTATGGATTGGTTTATGGAACCAATTCCATTGTGCATTCCATACTGCACGAATCTCATCAACCCGTTAGAGCGAAGGATGATGGATCATAGATAAAATAAGTTAAAAAATTAGAAGTAAGAATAATGATCAATCATCAAGAAGATGTTAACACTAAATAATTACATTTGTAAAAGTTAAACAAGAACTTACTTGTCTTGGGACAAAAAGCTGTTGCGAAGCAAGGCCTCGTCAATTTTATCCATATACTCATATAGAAGTCCCAAAGTACTCCCCTCCATATTAGTGATGTGCAATAGTGTAAATAGGAGTGAGACTTTTCACCAATGCCTTTGCCTCAACCCAGGAACTCTTATTTAAAATATTGCGCCTAAAAGCAAGAGCCTTTGGAGACTCTCTCTCACTCCATGTGAGCCATTCTTGGTATGCAATGGTCCATATCAAATTTGGATGGACCCGTATCAACCTCTCCAATACAATAAATATATAAGCAAATCTAGTGGCAGATGGCTTCAATAGCTTAAGTGTGCTATTGGCTCGAAAGATGCTTGTGACGGATGGTCTCTTTTTCACAAATCTTACTAGAGTTGTTGCCGTCTTGAAAATATCATCTATCCAAGATTCTTGCCCAACATCTTCAATAAGCCATTCAAGGCAATGGGATGCACATGGAGTCTATACTATGCTAGGAAACTTCTCCTTAAGCATATGTCCCATAGACACATAATTGCATCCATTATCTGTCACCACCTGTACTATATTTTGGACTTCTATGTCCATGATGACCTGTTGTATGAACTCCCAAATGAAAGCTCGTGTGATGCTAAGACCTAAGACAGAGGTGTCGATGGTGTTAATGAACATGGTGCCTTTACATGAAGACACCAAAACATTGTAAATATTCCTTTAGTGCATATCTAACTGTACATCGCATATTATTGTGCATCCGTAAGAATTCATTGAACTTCTCATTTGTCAAGCCCTACATTTGGCCAAGAAGAAAGTGATGATGCATTGTCTTTTCGTTGAGTCCGTAATGCCTCTTGAAGGCCTCTAGTGATAGAGAAGCTTGAAAAGACATTGTGGGAACCTAAGAAGGTGCTTGAAAGGCAAGATGCCTAGTTTGTCCACTTTGCAATCTGATTATCCTTGTCTCTTCCATATTCTCAGATGGACAGCTCTCTGGCATATTTGGTGCACTTGGAATGCCTTCATTTTTGATTCAGCCTTAGGTATTCGTGGTCATGGGACCTGTGTTCGAGGATTATTGTTATGGCAGATCTCTTCCATGGTTTCAGCGAACGTGGCTCCCTGATGTGGTTGCTCCTTGGCTGGATATTGTTTGCTCTACTCCTATTGTGCCACTGGCATGATGTTTGTGTGTTAGGTTTCCATAGCCTTTTGGCTTGACTTGTGAATGGTTAGGATTTTTAATGGTTGGCTAGGCCTGATGTATATACTTTTACTCATTTAATTTAAGCTTCACAAAGAAAAAAAGGAGATGTGACCAGTGTTACAGGACAGGTCACGACTCAGTGCAGACCACGATTTCATACAACCTGCATCCTTTGTTTTATGCATTTCTCATTTCTCATTGGACCTTACATGCCTTGATCAAACAATGTGAGTGCTACATCTACTAAGGAAATTTCTTGTGGTATGATGTGCTGGTTTATAAGATGTTGATCATCCTTAACTTGCTATGGAAAGATTGCTACATGCAATTCAATGATACAATATAATTAAATAATTGACCATAATGAGCTCAAAAAATGCTATGCAGAAAGGGTGGAGCAGGCCAATTTGAGTTTATCTTGGATGCTAGTTAATTTTTGTAAATGATTAAAGAAAACACTCCAACTCCGCTCCCTTAAAACATATTTTGCAATTGTACTTGAATGACATGCAAAGTTTTTGGGACTAATCTATGACAGCATTGGTACTGAGCTCACACGTGATGATCGGCGAAAGCTTTACTCAAATTTTGGACTTCTGTAAGTGCTGTCAATAATGCTTGATAGTGGTGTGAGTGCAATTACCTGCTTTTGTTTGTATTTATCTAATATGGACAGAATAAATGAGGTGGACTGAGATATTTGCTATGCATATTCTGACAGTTATCCGTATGGACATGAAGAGCTTGCGGTCTGTGAAGATTTTGATCAGGTTTTTAATCAAGCCTTTGTTCACTTCAACTAGAGACAGCATTAAGATGTATAGACACTGCAAAGTGAGGTAGCTGGGTGTGGATAATTTGTAGGAAGTCCATATGAGCACCCAAACTAAAAAAGCTTCCGAATCAAGTTAGGCTCTGTAAGATTCTGTTACAAGAAAATTGTCAGTGGATTTCAAATACGGGGTCCCCTTGTGATGAAACAATGCATTTCAAACTTCAACACTCATTATGGATTTCAACTTCCAACAGAATCATTTGAAACTTGAAAATAGTAATAAAAGTCCAAGTTGTGAGGTAGAGTTGAAAATGACCACCTGCTGACCAAATTCTTTGGATTGAGAAGCATTATTTACTTGGAGCTGACATTGTTTTTAAGTCAAAAGCATTAGAGCTCCAGATGTTTTCTGGCTCAGAGGAAGATGGGCAATAAGATTTTACATTTTGATATGAAATGCATCCTGTGCCACATTTGCTCATCATCATCAGGTCACCAACCAGTCTGACATAATGTCCAGGTCACCCTAGTAGCACTCACCATGCCATCAGCCAGTCAAGGTTGCTGATTTATCATCACTGCCACATCATCAGTCTCACGTCCATTTTGTTCTTTCCAAACATTCAGGGTTTCCAGGTTTATGTCCTTTTCCTTAAAAAACCCCTTATATTTCCCCAATTAAAAGAGGAAACAAGTCACTTACATGCTTACTCTGTCTTTTCTCCCTCATTTTGTTCCTTTCTTGCCTATTCCTCATTTCTTGCGTAAGTTACCTGCTTATTTCAACCCCCTCAATCGCTTCCCTTTCTTGCCCATTCCTCGCCTTTTCTGCTTATCCATAGTATCCAAAATTCTAAGGAGTAGTGTGAAATCGTAGCCTTCTTGGCAGATTTGAATTTTCTCAAAGGGTAGTTGATGATCCATGTGCCAGCAATCTTGATGGATGGATATGGTGCCTTATCCTCCTTTTTGAGAAACTAACATTCAGCTATTAATGGTTTGGTGGGATCTCTTGTACAAGCTGATTGCATAACATTTACCATATCAAGCGGCACGAGGAGATAAAAATTGAGGAGCTAATTTTGGACTACTAAGTATAGCTGTAGTTCTTAAATGTGCCATCAAATTCTTTCACAAAAAATCGTACTTTTCTTGTGCCTTGCCTGTATAATTTGGCAGGTGTACATGCTTGTCCCAATCTTACACACTTGCTGTCTTTGACTTGCATTAGCTGGATTTCTGGTGTTATGTTTGATCTGACTTTAGCATATCACTATCATTTTCCCCCTTTTGTCAATGGGTGAAACTCTCCGCACAACTTGGTGATTAGCTGTATAATCATGAGAATCTCCATTGCCTCCATGAACCTGTACTTGGTAATACATACGATTCCTTTACTATCTTATGATGAGAAATCCCAGCCACAAATTTCCTTTTACAGCCCAATCATCATATTTCCAACCCTCAAGCAAGTTGATCCTTGACTACACTCATTGCCATTCCTACGAGCAGACTGCCTTGAATATACATTTTTAATGATAGGCCCTTTTGCATTCAGTTCAAAACAATCTTGAGATAGACACTCTCTCCTGACACAGGCAGAGACTTCACAACTGAAAAACTTTCGGTCTAGCAGTTGGTGTTGAAACTGACATCTCTACTTCTCTACCATTTGATTGTGCTAGACATACATGCCACCTCATATGAGCATTGTCATGCTTCCAATGAGCAACAAGGGATTCTTGTGTCTTCTCCCTCAATCAGTGCAGTATTTTTTGTGACTAGCCATGATCAAACAAAAAACCCCAAGTTTATCTTCTTCTCAAAAGATGAAGGGATTGATACTCAAATGTGATTGAAGACTCGTGGTGGTGTGACAAAGTACCTGCTACTAAACACATCTACCATTGTTTGTATGTTTGAAATCTGAAGTGACAACAGCTGAAAACTGAGTAATCATCTGCCATAACCCAAAAGAAAAGCCTTTTGAGACAATAGGCACCAGATTGGGGTGGGAACAGGCCACCCTGGCCTCCTTTGCTAAGAACCACATTGTGATCAATTTTAACTGAACACAAAAGCTTCATCTAGTAAGGTAGCTGTCCCTCCACATGCAAAAGTTGTGCGTGTGGGATTGGTAGTTACTGTATAGATATCCTCCATTTGTTTTTGGGTGTTGGTTGGTGGTGATAAAATTCTCATTCGGTGATGAGTCTGGACATGTGATGATAGCTTGAAAGTTGAGAGAGGAGATAAGAGGGTAATTAAATGTTATGCAAAGCCTAAACAAGGCAAGAATTACCTGTTAGGCTATAACTTAGATGACATATACAACAATTGTAGAGTGAAAGAAAAGCACCAAAGGAATTTGGCAAAAGTAAAAGTATGGGGTGAGAAGTACCAAAGAGGTATGGTAAAGGATACAAGCGAGGGGTGAGAAGGAAAGGAGCCTCTATTGAGCCTGAGGCAATGATCTCTTTGATCTTGCTATGCAGTTTTGATAGTTGAATGGAACCTCTATGCTCGGGTCCTCTAGCCTGATCAAGCTGCATGGCCCACTTCATTGTGACTCCCTCATAGTGGTTAGAAATGATGGAACCTGGAACTGTGCAGGGAGTTATGGTTTCGCTTTGAAATAGGCTGTTAGATGTCTCTGTACCAAGCCCTACAATGGCTGATCTGCTGCTCCTCTGTAATGAATTGTTATGTTTGTGAATCTGATGTAGGAAAAGGCCCAACAGGTCTGGCCTATGTGGTCTATCTCCCTAGAAAGGTGTCCAAGTCCTTCATGGAAGAGAGAGTGAAATCTCCCCTTGATCTCATAAACACTACATAAATGACATGTATAGGATTGCTTTAACTTAGGCTCCATACGTGTCGCACGAATTGAAGTGTTAATTAATTAATGTGGATGACATGTGTGACCAAGGGATTAAGCCATTTAAAATATAGGGCTCATCCAATTAATGTGTGTGCACATGTGCTAGAGCCAAGTGGGTGATGTTGCATGCATGCACACTTACTAGGACTAAGGTCATTATTTAATAAAATAAGGTCATGTCATGCTGGAGGTGAATCATGCAGCTCATACACTCTTCTCTCTCTCTTCTCTCCTTTTTTATCCATAGAAACCCTAATTTACAGATCACCCTAGCAAGTTGATCATCTATCATTGGTATCAAAGCAAGGACTTCAAAATTAAGGATATGATAAATTTGTTTTATATTTTACCAACCAAAAGCAAAAAGCAACCTTCCAAAAGTGCTCACACTTGCCCCAAATACACCATGACCATATCAAGAAGTCAACAATTGAAGCAGGGAAGGCAATTAACATTGTTGTTAAAAATATAGTATCTTCTTTTAAAGTGGCCTATTGCTAGTATGTAATCTCTTTTATTGTATTCTATAAGTTGCATAGTACGGGGGAGTTTCGAAAAGGGGGGAAACGGAAATGGGAAAAACTGGAGTTTCAGAGTTTCGGCCAAATTTTGGAAGCGGGGAAACGGCGTTTCGGATTGTACACTAAAAAAAATACAGTAATATGTGGGTATGTAAAATTTAAATATATCAATGCCTACAACAACATGTACTCAAATTTCATACAAAACTTTTGAGTCTTCATGTCATATGATTGAAACCATGATTCATTACACATTTCATGAGTCACGACTCACGAGTAAAGATTGAGGAGTCAAGACTGAGGACTCAATGGTTGAAACTTAAGATAGCTTAACACAATTAAGACTCAATTTTCAAAACATAAGGCAACAAAGTTAATTAGAATTTATTACTCATGAATAATCTATGATCTAAAGAGCAGTGAAGAGTGACATTAAGAACAATGGAACAAGAATCAAGATGCATAATAAGTGGGATCAAGATACAATGATAGTAACTATGTCATGTGAATAATCTGTCAAAACTCCAAAGTCGAGTGTGAACGAGACAAAGGTATATTATATGGGAGGAGATTCAATATGTTCAATGTTCATACATATCACAATTTACAATCTAGCTTCCAAGCAAATTAGCAATGCCAAGTGTCAAGGACTCAAGATTAAAAAGTTAATTATACATAATACTAATCATTACCAATTTACATTTGAAGGCTTAGGGGTCAGAGCAGTCCTCTCAAGAAGCTGAAGATTGCAATGGCGTAATAGGCCAAGGACCTTGAGAAAGCAATGGGTATCAAAGGCAAAAGTTGTGACAAGTTAGTGTTTGCTGACTGTTCAGCTTGGAAATCTACATTAACAGCTTTGTTCAAATGGTTTAGTATGTTGTCCTTCAATTTTAGCATCATTCCTTGCATTTATAGAGTCATTTACAGTAGGTATTTGTTGTTGTACAATGAGCACTCTTTGGTGTCCTATAGGTATCCCTTCTCAGAACACAACCGTTCTGACTTCCTCAGTCTTTTTAGGCTGTTTATGCATGCGATCTTCCCGGAAGATAACGTCATCGCTGTGTATAATTTTTCTTTTTTTGGGATTCCATAATCTATATTCCATTTCACCCTCATTACCATATCCTAGGAAAATGCATTTATAGGACTTTGGCTCCAATTTGCTGCATTGTTCCTTGCGCATGTGTACTATGTCTCGTAGCCAAATACTCTCAAGTGTGTATATAAAGGTGGCTTGGCTGACCACACTTCTTGAGGGACTCTCCCCCCCCAAAGACCTGTTCATTGACGGATTTATCAAGTGTGTTGTTGTCATAACAGCCTCTACCCAAAATCCATGGGGTAATGTAGCATGAGACAACATGGTTTGGACCTTCTCTTGAATAGTCCTATTCATATGCTTTGCAACATTGTTTTGGGTGGATTATGAGGGGCAATGAGCTCCCTCTTTATCCCTTTACTGTCACAAAAGGTCTTGAAGGCTTCTGACACATATTCTCCATCATTGTTAGAGCGAAAGCACTTTAATGTCTTGCTGGTCATATTTTCACCAAGTGCTAGGAAGTTTTTAAACTTATCTAATGCCTTGTCTTTACAACATATTGGATAAACCCATACTTTGTGAGTGGCATCATCAACAAATGTGATTTAATATTTCTTTCCCCCTAGAGACAACCTAGACATCTCATATACATCTGAATGTACCAACTCTAAAGGTAAAGACTTTAACGAAAGAGACTTTTTATGTGACGTTTGAGCATGCTTACCAAATATATAATAATCACAATGGTCAAAATTAGCATACCTCAAACACGGCAAATAACCCAAACGAGAAAGCACTTTCACTCTAGTTTGACTCATGTGTCCCAATTGGCCATGCTACAAAGAGACACTTGGCTGCTCGCTTATGGTGGCAACATGTTCGCGCACACTAGATACATGTAATGGATATAGAGTGTCACTCTTAGAGCCTTTAGCAACAATCCTATATTACTTACATATCTTCCTTTACCATCCCCAAAAGTGGTGTGATAGCTTTCATCATCTAGCTACCTTGTGCTTATCAAGCTCTTCTTGAGCTGGGGTACATGCTTCAGATTATGCCTCAGATTATGCAAGGTGAACACTGGACCATGTTAAAATGCCAACTGCACATTGCCAATCCTTGCAATGTCACATGCATAGTTGTACCCCAAGTGGACAATACCATATCTACCACCACTGTAGTCAGAAAGCCACTCACGGTGTGGCCTTACATGAAATGAGGCACCTGATGTTAAGAAGAGTGCTAGAGTTTGCACTGAGGACACATAGAGTGTACGACCACGACAGAAACACAAAGACACAGACACAGACACAGAGGGCAAAACTCAAACCCTAAACGCAAAACTCAAAACTCAAACTCTAAACGCAAAACTCAAAACTCAAACACAAAAACTCAAACACAAACAGAAGAAGGGAGAGAGAGAACACAACTCTGAAGTGAATGAATGCTGTAAATGAATGTAAGAGTGTACAGTGTGCTCAAGGGCAGAGCAATGTCGGAGTGTGATGTCCACTGAAGACGGATCCCAAGTCTATGACCGCCAGTCGGAGTGTAGGAGTGCTGAATAGTGAATGGCAGCAGGCTAGTCACCAAAACACAGCAGTCTGGAGGCTGGAAACTGGTAAACACAGTGATATGCTTAAATGAAACAGAAGCTGTAGATGTATCTGAATTTCGTCTGCTTCGTGAGCCCCCTCTATTGAAGTTCACATACGCAAAGCCATTCTGATCCTGTACCTCAAAAGAAGAAGCAGGCGAGGGTTTTGATTCATGCAAAACAAAAGAATTGTACAAACCTGACATTGGACCTGGCTGAGATGATGAAGATGGAGCGCCAGACACTTTGAATGCCGTATGTCCTCCATGATTGAAGAGGTGGCCAGCCTCACCAACCGGTCCGGATGTGGTAGCAAAACTAGTAGGAGGGGTGTAAACATCACCATACTTGTTGCGATAGTACTTCTCAAAGTCCTCCTCTGTCATGTTAGTGAAATCTGGTGAAGGTGGAGTATCGTCCTCACCAAGTCCATAATGCCTTCTCAAGGCCTCCAATGATGGAGAAGCCTGATAAGACATCATAGGAACTGGAGAAGAAGGTGTCTAGGACATTGTGATTCAGTTACGAGTCGTATTGTGTGCCTTGCACAAAGACTAGCTCTCAACAATATCCGCAGGATAATCTTTACAAGAGCACCAGCTTTGATACCATGTTAAGAAGACTGCTAGGGTTTGCACTGAGGACACACAGAGTGTACGACCACGACAGAAATACAAAGACATAGACACAGACACAGAGGGCAAAACTCAAACCCTAAACGCAAAACTCAAAACTCAAACCCTAAACGCAAAACTCAAAACTCAAACCCAAAAACTCAAACACAAACAGAAGAAGGGAGAGAGAGAACACAACTCTGAAGTGAATGAATGCTGTAAATGAATGTAAGAGTGTACAGTGTGCTCAAGGGCAGAGCAATGTCGGAGTGTGACGTCCACCGAAGACGGATCCCAAGTCTGTGACTACCAGCCGGAGTGTAGGAGTGCTGAATAGTGAATGGCAACAGGCTTTTCACCAAAACGCAACAGTTTGGAGGCTAGAAACTAGTAAACGCAGCAGTGTACCATCGATCGGGGGCTGGAAACTGTGCACAGTCTGCTGTAAACAGCAGGCTGAAACAGTGTTTGAGAGTGTTAAGGGCTGCAATGCTGAAAATGCAGGCTGGCTGACCCTGGAGATGATGGACAGCAGGCTGAACAGCAGTCTGGGACAGTTTGGAGCAGTCGCCAGCAGCTGAGAGCTGTCGCCTATAGCAATGGACAGGCTGAAGATGATGTGGCTGTAGTTGATGATGGCTGGACAGCAGATGGAGGCGGGCTGCAGGCTGGAAACTGGGCGCCAATAGCAGCAAAGGGTGTGTGGGCTGGTGTAATCTGCAAAACAAGGATGATTGCTGAATGGGGGCAGCTTGTCTATTTATAGATGTGGAAGGGCGCCCCAAAAATTAGGGTTTTCACTAAACTTTCTCGAACCGCTCCCTGTTTTAGGGTTTCCATTGAACTCTCTCGAACCGCTCCCCGTCTTAGGGTTTTACTCTAAAAGAGCATTTTTAGTGTGTTTTGGGGCTGTTTAAGAGGCTAATCAGCAAGTAATGCATATTTTAGCTCAACACCCGAATCAAGAATCCAAGTGTACATGTCATCATCAAAATCTGCGATCAGTGATTGTGTACTAAAAGAAGAAGCAAAGAGTATATCATTACCACTTTCACTCTCATGATTGACTACATTGACTTCGCACTGCTCTTCTTTGCATGTTGACTGTTCTTTTTCTCATCTTTGCTATCATTAGTGCTTTTGTTCTTGCCCTTTTCTTTCTTTCACTTAAAGCAATCCCGTTTGAAGTGCCCTTTCTTACCACAATGATGACACTCTGCATCTTTGCCATGAGACTTGTTACGTGCTTTGTTTTCAGACTTGACCTTTTGCTAGGATTTGCCTTTAGTATGCAATGCATTGGAAGACTTGCTTGCTGAATTATTTTTCCTATTTAGCTCTTTCATGAATAAAGAGCTCTCCACATTTGAATGTAATAGCATGACATTGGAGTTACCAATTGCTGTCCTAAAAGTGTGCCAACTTTTACGCAAAGTGCATAGCTAAAATGTTGCCTTGAACTCTTCATCAATGTTGAACCTCAAAGCAACCAGCTGGCTGAAAATAGAGTTAAAGCTCACTCAAATGTATAGACATTGTTGTACCTTCCTTCATATGAAGGTCCATCAATTTCTTCAATCTGTAAACCTTGCTGCACTGTTGTGAGCATATAACTTCTCAAGTCTTTGCCACATATCATAAGTAGAATTCAAATTCTCTATGTTAAATAGCATTGTTTGACATTGAAAGCTCTATGGTAGAGTGTGCAAGCTCATCTAACTCATCCCACTCATCTTGATCCATGATTGTTGGTTTTACCCCTTCTATCTTTATGGGCTTTACCTATTTCATTTGCACCAATACATTATAGCACTGCTTCTGCCATATAGTAAAGTTGTATGTACCCGCAAGCTTCTTGATGTGCAAAAGATTGCTGCTATCACTGTTGCCAACCATGATTTATAGCCTAAAAATGACTCAAAAGTCAACAAATACAAGCCCAACTATCACACAAATGACCAAGGTACAAAATAAGTACCAACGAGCAATGAAAAAACAAGTAATTGCAGAAATTTCAGATTTGTAAATCAATGTTCAGAGTCACAAAATGTGTGCTTCAGCACACCACAAGTAGTTGCAGTTATTCCATAGGCTAATACATCAAATTGCATGTGAAAGCCCTGAATTTTAACTGGAATTTCTACTCCAAATGCATCCATGGGCACAAATTTAACCCACATGGTCAAAAGCCCCAAAATTCCTTCGGTCAAAAAGTGCTCAAATTGCATCAAATGTAACTCTCGAGTAGATTCCACAAGCCAAAGTTGCCAAAATTTCACAAATTTTGCAAAAGCCCCAAATTTACTTGGGGTCCAATGTGCTCAATTTGCATAGAAATTGTACTGCAAGTGCATTTCAAGACAAATTTGACACAAATTTTGCAAAAGCCCCAAATTGTGCAGGGTCCAATGTGTCAAAATTTTGAGAAATTGTACTTGTCATTGTGCAATTTTCACAAATACATGAAAAACCCCAATTTTTGAGACCTGAATGTGTGCAAATTTCACAAAATTTACTTAGCCAAGTAAAATCTTTGAGCATACATAAGAAGCCCCAAATTCCAAGAGTAAATGCATGCACAATCTTTGAGATTCTTCAATCTGTGCTTAGTAGAATGTGATAACCCGTAAATTTGCCCAAAAGGATGAACCTTTGAAAAAAAAAAGTGATTTTTACTAGAAAAAAAACAGGATTTTAAACAAAAAAACGCGAACTGCCGAACTGCTGCGCATGACCTGCACTTGACTTGGAATGGCTGTGACTGACTTGCATTGACCGAAAACATGACCTGAAAAGTTGTCCCTTGATCTGCACTGACCGAAAACATGACCTGGAAGTTGTCGCTTGCTATCGCTTGATTGAAAAATGGTTGTTACCTGCTTGAAACAGGTCACGTCTGACTTGTGAACTACCTGAGATAGCTGCACCTGCCTTGTGCATGTTGCCCTTGACCTGAAATGAAGGCGACCTAATGTTTTCTTCGTGTGAGATGAGCTGACAAACTCGGACAGACTCCAAGAAGCAGGCTTATGATAATCGAAGCTTTGATACTGGTCTAAAGTGGTCGGTATTCAGCGGAGGTGCAATGGTCAGTGATGGTGATGGCAAATAGAGAGTAAAACGTGAGTAGCAGTAGTGCATTAGAGAGAGAGAGAGATGCACAATGTGTGGGTACAATAGAGTGTACCTCTTTTAGGTTTTTGAGATAGTTATATTAAAGTACAAGTGCTAAGGGTGTGTTCACACTTGTGCACATATAAAAGGCATGGTGGCCCTTTATTCCCAATAAAGTGATACCAGTCTAAGGGGTTAACGGAGATTGGGACCGCTCTAGGTTGAAAATGGCCTAGCTAATTTATTTATAAATGGGCACGTTTACTTTTGGGCAGGGTCAGAAGGGTTGAAATGAATTTTCGGAATTAAATCATTCTAAAAATCAATTTAATGGCTAGATAACGGTGAAAAATGGGTCTAGAAGGTTGCCACTTGGCCCAAATACACATGCAACAAAGAAAAACGTTTTTGGACTGGTGGAGGTTGCTTTTCATTCATTTAGGTTGGGAAAGAGAGAGAGGAAGAGTTGTTGATCAGTTGGTGACAGCAATTTGGGCCTCTCTAGGCAGTAGGCGACAGCCTTAGGGTTGTTTGAGGTAGGGCAGAAGCCAATTCTGGGGCTTCTTTACTGCGAAGAAATTCTGGAATTTCTGTCTCTACAGTTCTCACATACCTTCTCTCAGCAAATCTTAGCATTTCACAGCCATTCTAAAAAGATCTCAGCCAAATTAAGTGGATAGCAAAGAAATTGGGTTTAATAGCCACTCCGGGACCCAAGTCATTAGGCAAGGGCATCGTACACTGAAATCAGCACCCAAAATTCAAGGAATTGTCAAGGATTTCGGATGTTGGCTCATCCATTGTGAACTTGGGGTAGCATTTGGCAAGTCGGAGTCCCATCTATGCAAGCCTTGGTGAGGATTGGGGGGCAATTGGCCCAAATTGCTTGCTAATTGTTTGTACAACAAGGGGATCCTCTTCATTCTCATCCTCCTCATTAAGGAAGATAGTTGAAACAGATAGAAATGACTCTAAGCTTAAGCATTTTAAATAATTAAACATTAAATAGTTAATGATTTAAGCGTAATTAATGAAACATTTAATATATAAATATTAAATGATTAATGTTATGAGTTTTCAAGAAAAGGCTACATTAAAACATCAAGCATTTAACAATAAAACATTAATAACACTTAGAGAACATGACAATTAAAAAGCACAAAGAACATGAGATTAATAATGCTTTAAACGCTAGGTTTAAAGCATAAAGAACACGATGATTACTAATGCTATGCTGAACAAGCGTAAAGAACATGTCGATTAATAATGCTATCTTTAAAGCGTAAAGAATATACTACGTTTTTCTGAAAATGTTTTGGGCTTGTTGGGAAATGGGATGAACGGAAACGTTTCCCCAAGGTGAAACACCATGTGGCCTCCATTTCTCCAAAGGGAAAACACTTTGGACAGGGAAACACGTTTTGGTAATCAATTGTAAAGCTAAGGAAGAACATTTAGAGCATTTGCAAAAAATGTTTTAAATATCAAGAGCCCATTCCATTTTCAGCAAAGAATCCACATGTGAATTCTTTATTGAAGAGGTTAAGTATAATCAAGATGGATGCAGAAAAAGTTAGGGACATTATATGATGAACATACGAACAAGAAAGCTTTGAAAAGCTTAATGTAGCTATTATTGCATCTTCAATTCTAAATGTACTAGATCTTAAACCCTTAAAGGTTGAAACTGATGCAATTAATTTTGCAATAGATGCAATCTTGTTCTAATAGGGTTGACTGATAGCTTTTGAGAGTAATAAACTTGATCATGTGAAGCTAAAAATGCATTCGTAACAATTGGCTCTTAATAATAGGCCCAAAATTCAAATTTATCAAACTTGTATTAAAAGGAAACGTGATCCTAGAGAGTGTTTGCGCCCCATAAGCCAAACCCTAATTTGGGAGGACCCATCCATCTATAAATAGAGAGCATGTCCACCACTCAGCCTCAATCTTCTTTTTGCCATATTTCTGTAGTCCACACCCCGTTCGCGGAGGATATCATAGTTTAAACAGCTGTCCATAGCTGTCCATCATTTGGCTCTTGCTGTCCAGCTCTATCCTACTGCTGCTGGCAACCTGTTCTGTGCCTCTTCCATCGTGAGAGTGCCGTTTTTACTGCTGTTATCTTGAGTGCCTGCATTTAAAGCATATTATCACCTGCCAGCCTGCCATGAGTGTTCCAAAGTCTGCATTTACTGTGCTGTTGCTATCAAATGAGGCTGCATTTTGCAGATGGTATCTAGCAAAACCATCTGCCATGAAATCTTCTACCATCGCGGCTGCAGGTTTTTGCTCTGTTTCAGCCTCTGACACCAATTCATCCACTCTATGGACTGCGTTTGCTGTTGCCAGACATATTCTGACTGTTTGTTGTGATTCGGGATCTATCTGAGTACAACATGCTCTCTAGCACATACTCTCTACCGTGGTCCTTGAGACATGAGAGTGCGAGGTTTAATAACTTCACCTTTGCATAGTGTGTTTGTTGCATTGAGCATTGTTTATAGTCTCCATTCATTATTCATTCATTATCTTCTTCAGTATTCATTGTCTCTAAGTTACCCTAACTCTAATTGTGTTCTTTATCAATATGTGCTTTGTTGTATGATTGTGTTTATTATTTGTAGATGAGTATTCCTTTACATGGTATAAGAGCTAGGTACTTTCAGAGAAACCTAGGCTTTTGATTGGAGAGCTCGTCATCAAAAATAGGTTTATAGAGGGAAGATGACTTTGAACACTACTTCACTACTTTAGTTTTCACAACCTCCTATGTCGAGAACTAAGCAAGAGTGGGCTTCATAGCTTGCCGTGCGAGGCTTGGACACTGGAGGAGAGACATATAACTATTATCGTTTCTATAGACCCTATGAGATCTCATGAGAGAAGTATGACCTTATTCTTATGCATTGGGCTCAATAACAACTGGAAGGTAAAAATGAGTTTTTCCCATAGATTTGGTGTACTAGTCTATTGATTATGTAGAAGGGATAGAACCTCCACGTGGAATTGGGCAGCCTATTGAAGACACCAATGTGGAGTACAAGCCTATCTTCTTCTATCTTTCATCTACTCTTGTGCTAGATATGCATACATTTGCTTCTCAATCTTTTTCAAATGTTTTCTCTTTCAAGCATGAAATGGGTGATACTGAGGATAAAGGAACTCTTCAAAGTTGTCGTTGGTTCATAAGTCTTAACAAGAAGATGTATTTGTATATGAACACAAGAAGAGGTGTGTATGAGCGAAACTCAAAATTTTCCCCTTAAAGTTTTGTTTAAAGTCAAAAAGAAGTTGGTGTATCATCATTTTAACTACCATAATCTAATTTTCAATTTCCCAAAAAATGAATTTCAATTCACCTCTATTCCATCTACACTACAATTTCCCATCCCCCCTTCCTACTCTTCTTCACTGCAATCCCATCTACATTCATACCATTTTCCACATCACCATTCACCATTTCACCTATCCAACTGCACATCACATTGGGGGGGATATTCAAACATAGGCACATCCTATTCCTTTAGGTGCTTTGCCTTTGTAGATCCAAGTGGTGGACATGCAGTCCCTCTACCCAACCTTTGATGGGAACCTATACGCACCGGTATCCCATCCCGTCTTGAGCTAGAACTTCATTAAAACAGTCCTAAAACATGATTAATGATTGAATTAAACATTTTTATTAAAAATAAATGCATTCCTAGAAATTGTCTGTGCCCCATAAGCACAAACCTTGTTGGGAGGATCCAAACTCTTTATGAATAGGTATGTTACCTCTCATGTAGCCTCAATCATGTTTTTGTAGCTAATAGGTGCTAGAGCTTTGCTGTCCACGCCTCATTTGTGAAGGATATCTTAGTCAGATTTGTCCACCATTGTCATCTACCATCAGACGCTTGCTGCTTCTTCACCATCCATCCTAGAATCCAATTGTTTCGAGCCATCTCTTTGCTGCTGGTCATCAAAACGGCTGTTGCGAATTGGATCAGTCAGAGTATGACACTCTTTCCAGTTTATACTCTTGCCTTGGTCCTCAAGACATGGGATTTCAGGGGTTAGTTATTTTCACTGCATAGTGTGTTTGCTACATTGAGCATTGTATTGTATTCATTGTTCATTCATTATCTTTCATTGTATTCATTGTCTCTGAGTTACCCTAATCCTAATTGTGTTTATTTATCGGTCTATGCATTTGTTATAGAGCATTTCTTTACATGGTATTAGAGCTAGCCACTCACTAAAGAAACCTAGGCTCCTGATTGGAAAGCTTGCCTCAAAAGCAGGAACTACAGAAGGAAAGATGATATTAAACATCTTTACACTTAGTCCCCCAAGGAGCCTATGCTGAGAATTGAGTAGGAGTGGCATCCATTGCCAACTCTGCAAGGTTCCGACACAGCAAGAGATCCTTCTGGCTACGTTGAAGACACATGTCACTATTGTGAATAAAACTGTGGAGTAGTTGCTAGGGTTTGCACTAAGGAAACACAAAGTGTATGGCCATGATAGAAACACAATGACATAGATATAGACAAGCAAAAATCAAACCCTTAAAAAAAACCTCCAAACGTAAACATAGAAACAAACACAAGCAGAAGGAGAGAGAAAGAACACAACTCTACAGTGAATAAAAAATATAAATGAATGAAGAGTATATAGAGTGTCTAAGGGAAAAGTAGTAGTGTCAGAGAATGACATTTACTGGAAATAGATCACAAGTACTATAACCACCAGTCAGAGATGAGAGAGTACTCAATAATGAAGGGCAATAGATTGGTCATCAAAACACAGTACTCAGAGGTTGAAATCTAGTACACGCAATAGTATACCACTAGAGGAGGTTGAAAACTAATCACCTGAAGTAGAGAACTGTCAAGCAATAGTAGGAGAGGTGTTTCCTGATGTAGGCCACTTGTTGGATAGAAAAAATGCAGGTACTGTAGCAGTCGCTTGGTTGGAGAGATGGCAGCAGCTTGTCGCCTAGCAGCAGATGCTGAAAACATAGGTTGATTAGGTGCTATGATGACATAGCAGTTGAAGATCTCCAACATTAAGGTGATGGTTGGAAATAGGCCGTCTAGGGTTGGATAGTGATGGGCTATAGTCGGTGATGGCTCGACAGTAGACAATAGGTGGTTGACGATTGAAATTTGCATGGTAGAGTGAGAAATCAGCATAAAATGATGAAGATTGAATGAAAGCAACTTGTCTTTTTATAGATATGGATGGACAAGCTATCCATTCACTCAAGGGTGTCGATGACGAGGAAAGGGTGATAAAGTAATGGTGGTGTGGTGTATAACTGTTGGTGGAAATAACTTAGGATATGTCTAGTGGTGATCTGGACAATGAGTATGCTATATGTTGTGAAATGCTCATGTAGCAAGTGCTACTTGGACAATGTTCCTTGTGGAAAAATTGTTCACTTGCCTAAGCACCCTTTTCAAAAATGATGAAATCATGCAATGCAAAGGGAGAAGGTACAATAGGGAGGGAAAGGCCGATGTCAAAGACAAGTGTCGAGACTTATAGAATATCAAGAAGGGTAGCAACCCCCTTTGAACCTTGGATATTGATACTGAAGGAGGAGCCGGATGTTGGTCTTCGTGTGGTGCCGAGAACCATGATGTGAGGAAGTATCCCAATTGGAAGAACAAGATAGAAGTCACTGCATCAAGAGAGATATTGCATGATTTTCCTCGGGAGCGGAAGTCTCCATACAGCTAGAAGAGCAAAACTCCTAGGATGATGAAACCATGAATGGAATGATGCGCATCCTAAGTTTCCAGCTAAGGTAGGACTGGTGCAAACCTGCATGTTAGTCCTACATTGAAAACAGAACTTTGCGAAACAGATGAAGATTTGCAAGCATAGAGGTTAGTAGTGAGATGCTCCAAAAAATAAAACAAAACAAAAGTGAAAACGTAACTGAATGAACAATGCAATGATACAAATGTGTATGTGTGTGAGTAAATGCAGTGAATGACTTCAAAAGGAAAATCTAAGGACAAAGTCCTATGGGTCTGACTCAATAGCCTAAAGACCTAAGGGTGCGAAGATGAAGCTAATCTAAGGATGTGGCCACCATTGTGTACAACCACTAGTAGGGATCTGTCAATGAAACGCCTGTTGACGAGGTGGTGAGGTAGTCCTAGATGGAGGTAAATATGAAGTGGATGCATAAAGTATAGTGGGATTAGTACTTGTAGACTAATTAGCCAGTCCCTCAAGGGTAGTGAAAGAGATTGTCTGCCAAGGTTGTCCGTGTGTCACATGTCCAATAGTTGCTAGGGCCAAAGGAGCAAATGGGGCAACATTTGTAGGCCCACTAGACTAGCCAGCCGAAGTGGAGGCATTCACAGCGGTTTGCTGAGGTTTCTTCGGAGGAAGGCCTTGGGCCTTGGTATGACACTTCTCGCCCAATCTTTGGTAGTGTGTGCAAAACCTATTTTTCTTAGGGAGTTGTTGCTAGATGGGTTTTGTTTCTTTGGTTTTGAAGAAGGGGAGTCACCCTTGGTTTGGCTTGCTTTGGCATCTTGTGAGTTCTTGCCCTTGTTGGTTTTATCTTGTGAAGAAGATGCAATAGGCCCCCTCTTTGAATAAGTATGTGTGGAGAATTTCTTGTGGACTTGGTCATGTAGCCTTACGTAATGCAAGAACTAGCACTCTCGTAGAAGGTTAGCAGTCTAGGTAGTGAGATAATGTATTGGATAAAATGTAAGTACTTTTTAGGAAACTTGTTCAAGAAGAACGTGACTTATAGTGGCAAACTCCGCAAGTAACCATTGATATTCAGCCAACTTAACTTTGAGATCATCCCCTTCCTTAATTGAAAACTCTTGAAGCTCAAAATTGAGATTGATACATCGAGTGTGATCTCTTGCCGCATAGCGGTCAATGAGATGACTTGAATGCTTAGATGCAAGGGGAAAATGCTGTAATTTAGAGTGGAACTCAGGAATCAACCCTTGCTCCCAGTGGGAAATGATGTGCTCACTTGCGGAAAGGTGGAGGGAACTGTGTTAAAGGGTGGTATGCCCTGTAATGATGCCTCAAGGTGCAAAGTGGCTTGAGGATATGTGGATGGTAGTGTTAAAGAGTGGCGTTCTTGGTAACGATGCATCGTGATGTGAAGTGGTAGGAAAGTAGGAAAGGATCTACTAGGATCATAGAGATGATGGACATTCTTTTGAGTTGACCAAGTTGTTAGCCAAGTGAAATCAAGACATGATCAAGGGTGTCATGATGGACTACCCATGGACTTGCAATGGTCACGATGAACACTCAGCTGGGACTTGGGGTCTTTTTTGTTTCTTTTGTTTTTTTTTGGGATGACTATTTATTTTTTAATTTTACCAAGTTTAGTAGTTCATACAAAAGTAAAACCTAGAGTAGGGTGCTAATGTAGAAGGAGGAAGAGGCAAATGTGAGTAATTGCCACAAGAAGTGTGGGAGCTGCTTGCTTATGATGCTGGGTGAGCAATGATAGCTCATAATGCTCCTCTTGATGAGATAAAAGGGCATGATGCTACACTATGCATGGATTCTCATTTGGAGGCATGCCTACAATCGTAGCTTTTCATATTTTCCAAACACCCAACATTTACACAATATGAATGCAAGGGGTAATACAATAAGGAGCATGCTCATCCAGCAAGGTGCCAGTTGGACAAGCCCCTATAGGGAAATTATGCACTTGCACTGATGTTGGAGAAAAAGAAAACAACGTGAAACCTGGATATATGAAGTGGAGAAAGCAAAAACCCCCTCTCAAACTGTGGATGTCAATGGTTTGATGAAGGTCCTAGGGTAGCTTGAAGGAGATGAGGAAGGAAGACCTGAAAACCCTTAATTGGAAGAGCTGTAAGGAGAATCAACTACCATGGTAGTTGGGATTTGCCCGAACTCAGCCTTGGGAGAGGGATTTTATACTGGCCAAATGACATAGGTGTGCTTGAAACTCCACTTTGGGAGAGGGTGTTGAGCTACCAAAATAAAGTTACGCATTAATGTTTACTTTATATGCATGAATGCCTAATCTAGTCTCGTTAAAGCAGCCCCAAACAGCGTTAAAAAGAATTTACAAGAAAAAAGGGAAGGTTTTATTTTCTGAACAGTAGGAAAAATGCCAGAAAACCTTCTATAAAAGATTGTATCATCCCACTTCTATCCTTGATTATTCCATACTTGTCTCTTCTAGTCATCAGTGTACCAGCCAGCCATCATCCACCAACCTCTCTACCTGCAGATGCCCCTTCCAAAAGCTGCCACCCTGCTGTACTAGCCATTGACATCAGCCATGTGCTCCTACCCTGTCCAGGAGGTCATCACCCAACTGCTACCTAGCTGCTGGTGGCTTGTCTTGCTGTCATCAGCCTGCCCCTGCTCTGACTAGCATCCAAGTGGTCTGCCCAGCCTGTCTACTGTTTTCCCAGCCATTAGACATCTTCATCAGCTGCTGTCATGTTATCACGACTGCTGTGGACCACAGCAGTTTCTGCTCCAGTCTATGGTTTCCTCTGTTACATTTTTTTTGCAGAGAGTCTCCTATGGCATCGTGCTGCCTAGAGGGCTATGTTTCACTCTCTCCACTGCTGCCCACAACATCAGCATCACCTGTGGACTGATGCTGCTGCGTTCTGAGAACTGTCACAAGTTTGACACACTTTTAGAGCTGTTCATGTTGTCCTCGACGCCACTTTCAGCTCACTGCATTGCTGGTCCTTGAGTGACGGAGGTTAGAGGCCCCACACTGTATCATTACATCTTCATATTTATTCATTCTTGTTGAACATTCCATAGTCTGTGTTCCTTGTGCTGTATGCTTTGCGTTTCTTTTTGTTTTCCCTAGCATTTCTTCACATGGTATCAGAGCTGAAAGATCTTGATTGACTCCTAAGCCCTGATAAGAAAGCTTGCATTTACAAGCATGTGAGAATGCAAGAAAATATGTCTCAGCCATCATCACTGAAACAGTCCTCTTCAGAGCCTATCTTGGCTTCAATATCCCCTTCACTTGATGATCTGATTAAATGGTACAGTCAACCTTTTTCTCAAATGCAAGATCCACCTCAGATGTCAGGTATCCCTCCAAGATTCATGTATGTTCTCACCGAAGATGAATATGTGGAGTCTAGAGATTATGAGGCAAGGACTTTAGACAGTCCTACAAGGGTTGTAGCCTTATGCTTGTGATCTGCCTCATCATACTCCTGTAATGTTTCATCTAAATGAACGTATCGATAAACCAAAGGAAGGTGCACTGCAATTTGATTTGAAGCTATTGAGGATCCAGAGTCCACAACCCAAAGAGGATACACTGAGATGGGAACAATGCTGCATCTAGTCTATCCAGTCCCATAGGCCATGGATGTAAGTATTCATGATAATGTTGACCCATCCCAATATGTGAATGTATAAAGAAGTGGGTCTAGGAAAGAAAATCAGGTAGTACCACTCATTCACTTGATTACTGTGGAGATTTTTCTTTGGTGCATCTTGTCATTCAAAAATCCCATCCATGACACCCATTTCACAAGTTCTTGCCATTGCACACATTTTCACCCATCCAACAATTCATCACATTGGGGGTACTCATTCTTTAGGCATGTATTTCTTAGGTCCCTTAGATGGGTGGTGGAGGTGCAATGATAGTGGGGATTGATCCTTCACACCAAGCACCATTGGGGACCTACGTGCAAGGGTATCCATCTCATGCATGTAGCCCTGAACATCACTCAAATGGCCATCTGATTCAGACCATAGTAACATAGGTTGACCATTCTCTAGCTTCCACGTCCCAGTCCCATCCTGCTGTTGTACCATCCCAACCTTGTTCCCATTTTAGAACCTCCTCTCATGGTGACATGGGATGGCAATTCTCATCCCTATCCTCATTCCCATTCCTGTCCGTGTCCGTCTCCAAAACCCATCCCATGTTACCAGGGTTCACAGAAATGCGTATGCCTGGTGGATGCAATACCATGGTGCCTATACATTGGCCAATGGTGAACAGTAGATCAGTAGGCACCATCTACAAGAATTTGCTCAAGAATTATGATATTCACTTAAGTCATTGAAAGTACTTGGAAATGAGCAAATATCTTAATTGTTAAGCATACTACTTTCTATGGGGTACTAGAAACATTCATAAAGATCATAATTCAAGGCATAATAATGCAAGCAAATGTTGTACTGTGTTTGGATAGGTTCGAGTTGCAATGGAAAAGTATCCAGCATACCAAGAAATATTTTTTAAAATCTCATATGGAGAAAGCCAGATGCTCGATAAGGCGTTTTACGAGGAAGAAGTAAAGCGACTGTGTATGGCCTTCACACAGCAGGTGCACCTTGCATTGCCTTGGATTACTCATTATCTGATGTGTGCTCGTTTTCATTATGCATATTACTCTCTTCAGTGTCCATGGTTTGTTATCCTTTCTGAATTGGCATCTTATTTGATATGCTTTAATCATCATTACCCACATAACTTGCTTGGTGTTTTATACTGCAGTTCCATTATGCTGTGTTCTTTGCATATGTAAGATTGAGGGAGCAGGAGATTAGAAACTTGATGTGGATATCAGAATGTGTGGCTCAAAACCAAAAAGCACGTGTTCACGATGGCATCGTCCTACTATTTTGAACTAGCAGATCTTGTGAGAATGTTGAATGCAAGAGATTTGAAGAGTCTGAACTAGTGTTCCCCAAATGCCTGGACCATACATGATATATCTATGTAGGTCCCAGAAAAGACATTTTTAAATTTGTGTTATTAGAAAGAGTCCTAAATTATTCTCCACACACACTTTGTGCGCGCGCGCGCATGCACGCACGCACGCACGCCCACCCCCCCCCCCCCCCCCCCCCGCATGCACATGCGGTGCAAATGATATATTGGCAGAGTTGCATGTGTCTTTGAGGTATTCGGAGAACACTAATTATGCACATGTGCATGTGCATGCATGCACGCTCACACACATGCTCTCATTGTGTTATTATAAATGTTTGCATAATCATGAAACAAATTACAGTGAATCTTTTGGAAATATCCAAATATGATTGGTTGATCCTAATAGAATGTCCAACATAAAGAAATTTCAAAGATTGGTTAGTGATGTGCCATGTTGACGATGGGGGTCTGGAGCACTGGGTCAAAGCAGTTTGAGCTTTTACTCTTAAACAGATAGCAAAGCTCTAGCTCTCTATTTCTTTTTATTGTGAGGCCATGAGCTACATTAGACAAATAGATCCATAGGTATCTGGAGAATGAGGTTATCTATTTCTATGCTTGGTGAGCTCTCGATGTGGACATTGCAAATGACAACAATCTACTTAGATAGGGATGAGGGAACCTTTCGAGGTTTTATGGTAGCAATGAAAATCTATAGTAGAGTTTTATATGGCTTCAAGGTTTGATACACTTGACAAGTGGAAATTAGAAATCTCAAGAGGACTTCACTTTTAAGTGTTGTGTAGAACCTCAATGAGGTATTTTGGGTGCCTTTTGTGGATCAACATCACTTCAGGGCAATCGTGGACAGCATTATTTTTAAGCATTAGATGGATCTTTTTTAACTGTAGAATAGTGAGACTCTTTTTAGCAATGAGGGTGGTGGTTAGCACTCATGTCCTTTTAGCAATTTCACGGTATATGACTTCTTGTTAGGCGGTCCTTTTACCAACTATGGTATATGGCTTCTTCTTGGGCCTTTTCTAGGTCAAACATTAGCTTTATCTCAATGTTAAAAGATTTCTTTCAAAAATGGAATAAACCCACTTCTCCACAAGATTTGACATTTTGATCTCATATAGTTAAAGTGCTTCATTGTGACATTCCAATCCACAATGGCCTTGCTTGTGAGGCCCCCTTAATCCCAAAGGCTTAAAAAGCCTTATAATAGAGAAGAATTTTTGTTCTTAAAAAATGTGTGTATAGTTGTGATGGGGGTCTAACACCACAATCAATAGGTAAAAAGCGAGGGAGATGAGAGGAAAGGTGGGCAATGATGATGATTCAAGGAATTGCTTACGATAAGGATGATGAAGGGAGACGAGAGTAAAAATGAAGATATTGGGGGGAAGAGGGAAGTTGGATGATAATCATGACCCCCATAATTAACTACTTGCACCTTTCTTCATGTAAACCCTCCCCCCTCACTTTTCTTTGCACAAAATAGAAACATACATGTATGTACACATGTAGATACATGTCCACATGCACATATACACACAAGGAAGTGTTAATCTTTCTGCTCGCAAAAAAAGAAATGCGTGCGCGCACATGCATGCATGCATATGTCCACACATATACACACAAGGTTGTGCTACCTTTGAGAGAGAGAGAGAGAGAGAGAGAGAGAGAGAGAGAGAGAGAGAGAGAGTGTGTGTGTGTGTGAACGAGATAGTTCAAGATTGGGAAAAAGAGAATTGTGGAGAGAGAAAAGTAGTCATATTAACATCTTTTTAGATGCCTCAAAGGCGTATGGGACAAAGGCACAAATCAAAGTTTTTAGTTACACTCCACTTTGGGGAGTTATCTATACAAAAAAAAAACCCATGTCGAGGCGCTTTATTGCTAAGAAGAAAACCAAGCACTAAGGTATGAGAAAGGAAGGAAGGAAGAAATATTAATGTCTATAGAGACCAAAATTGGCCTATGCGACAACCATGTACAATGATGGCCATCATTGAGTATGAAAGTGCCATATTGAGATGTCATCTATGATGGCAAGATGTGATTTGTGCTAGTGATATATAACGCATAGAGAAGCTACAAAGGTATACAATACACGATAATGTGAGTATAAGAGAGAGAGAGAGTAGGAAAATCCATGGATCTATTAACTCCATCTAGTGAGGATTGGGAGGTAGAGTATGTCATACATCCTTGAGGAGATGTAGGGTTAATATCTAATTTGATCTCCCATCTTTGCTAGGTACTAATTGTGGTGTTGGTGAATCTCCTCATCTCTCTCTAGTGTAGCGGTCTAGGAGAAGTCAACAAGCTTTGATTGCTTTGCTCCCTTGTATCATGCCATCTTGTGTAGTGATGTATAGAGCCTCTAAATCTTGATCAAGAACTCGCCTAATCAGTGTTGATCTAGTGATTGGATGATAGATCTGAGGGAAAAGTCATTTCAAAAAATTGTGGGGTATTTACCATGAACCATGTTGTAGGCTCTACGTTTGCGTACATAGTGCTCCTCACTCTCTATCTCCTTTTGAAAGAGTCTACATATAGATTTGTGCTACATGGGGGATATGAGCCTGTCCCCATCTTGATCTAAGGTTGATGGGACGAGACCCTAAGTTGGCTAATGGCACCCTCCATCTCATGTGGCATGTATACATCCAAATATCAAAGTCTCACAATGAAGCAGTCTATTGTAGTACTAAAAAAATTGGTATTTGTAGTAGCACATCTTCATATATTAGGGAGGGACTATTGAGGTCATAGGTCCATGTGTGCTATGTATATATCTAGTAAAGATCCTTTACATGACTAGGTTCATCTTTGAGGGAGAGAGAGGTCTATGGAAGGGGAGTTAGTGTTGTACTGGAAGGGGAGAGGTGGTCAGTGTCAATCCCAGAACCTTTAAGCCATTGTGTGACTTGTTTGTACCATGAGGTCTCACATTCTATTTGAGCTAGTTGTTGAGAAGCCTCAAATGTGCTCTTGGGTAGTCGATTTGGAAGCATAACCCGCACTTTGTGGATAAAGCTGTTGGTTTTGAAAATAGCTTATAACATTCATGGGGAGTGTAGCAAACTTTGCTTTGATGATCTCATCTCGTACTCATGGCTTGCTACACATCATCTGTGAGATCATGAGGACATGTGGCCTCTTAATTTGTGTCCTTAAGTAGCCAAGCCAAGGGTCCAAATTGATGCACCATATATCGTGGTTGGTTTGACCAGTGCATCAAATAACTATCTCTGTGTGGTGTGGGGCTCTTGGAAATGTGTGTGGTGGTACTGTCACTCCAACTTGGCCAAAGTAGCATATCCTTGTGAGTTAGCCGCCTATGCCATGGTGAACCTCCTTGTCAACGTAGAAAAGGCAACTCCCTAGTAAACATACGAGTATGCCACCTCCATTTGTCCCTCTCTCTCAGGGTGAAGATTTACCTCATCCTCACAAGGGATGATGTGTGGAAGATTAGAATCTTGTTCTTCCTAATATTTATTGTCCATCCATGTTGTGTATAGAAATCAAGAAGGGTGTGTAGATATCATTGTAGACTCTCTTGTGACTCATAGATCAAAACATCATTAGTATAAAGTAGAATGGAGAGTAAAGCACGTGCTACATCCACTTTATCTCCTCCTCCTTGCATGATGTTGCTCTCTATCTCGTCAGTGTAGAGTTCAAAGGGCAAAGGGGAGAGACAACATCCCTTCTTTACTCCTATAGTATTAGAGACCTTGTCCAATAGTCCTCTTGGGCATCTCATTCCACTAGTCACTCCACTAGTCACCCTCTCATATAGTGCATAGATACCCCAAATCATATTTGATAGGATCTCTAACGTCTACATATTTTATGGTAGTTTTATCTTGTGGAACTATGTTAAACGCTATGTGGAAATCCACAAAGTAGCAATATAGCTTTTGCTTTCTCATCATTGCCTATTCCATAATAACCTTGAGGATAAAAATGTAATCAAGTGTAGAAAAGCCCCCCTCTAAAGCCAATCTGTCATGTTGCTCTCTCTCTCTCTCTCTCTACATGTACATTAAGCTCTGCCTCTAATAATGCTTCATATATTTTGGTCAATGTGTGACCTACCATGACGATCTTGTAGTTCCTCGGATCTAAGGGGTCTCGAGACTTGTGGATAGGCACAATGGTGTGCATGGTCCACTCATCCAGAAAGCTTTCTGGAAGGGCCATGTTAAACATAAAGGCAAGGAGGGGGGCCATAGTGTCTATAGCATAAAGGAAATGCTCACCCTATATACATGTATGGTCCATCCACACACACAGAGAGAGAGAGAGAGAGAGAGAGAGAGAGAGAGAGAGAGAGAGAGAGAGAGAGAGAGAGAGAGAGAGAGAGAGAGAGAGAGAGAGAGAGAGAGAGAGAGAGAGAGAGAGAGAGAGAGAGAGAGAGAGAGAGAGAGATGCATATAAAGAAAGAGGAAAAAGATGCTATCCAAACCTCTTGAAACATATCATTCTTTATATAGTCCATTCTATATCTCTTGATACCTTTTGTTGATTTCTTCTAAGGTTGTTATTGAAATGTTATTAGTAAATCACAATGGTTCCCAAGTGAAGGAGAGAGGTGGAATCCATGTGTGACACATATGTCTCATGCTCAAGTCAATGAGATCACCACAAGAACAATCAAATGAGAATTATTGACCTTTCATCATTAAGTGGACAAGTCCATGTTTTTCAAAGTATTTACATGTTAAAGTCATTCTTAGAGTTTGGATGTCTTAGAAAGGTTGTATGCATTGCTTTTATATAATTACTTTATGGGTGCTTGTGATTAAGAAGATTTAAGTGATTATGTATTAGTTGGTTCCATGGGATCAACAATGTAGAATTGATGGTTGTGGACTTGCCCCCAAGTCCAGCAGGAATGTTTGGAAGCATGAAGTAAGTTGCTTGGTATCGATGTTAAGAGCCAAGTGATGCAAAAAAGGCCAAGCATGTTGTTGCATCATCAACTTAGATGGAGGAGCTTCGATGGACTCGAAGCAAGTAAACCCCTAGGTTAATAAGGGTATGAGAGCTTTGCAATCCCCATTGTTTGGATTGAAATAAAGGCCTCAAGTTTTAGACAAAAGATCGATTGACTTCGTGGGAGATAAGCCCCATGAGAATTACAATAAAGGATTGAATCCAAATTAAAAGGAAGTCTTTGTCAATATTCATAATTGATATGTTGTGTTGTAAAGAGTGTGTTGTAAACCTTGTATATTTGGATAATTAAGGACAATGTTTGGATATGTTAAACTCCTTAGATAACTAAAGCATGATAAATATGACATGGAAAGGGGGAGACCCTATCCTAAGGACAGGTGGACGTGACGAGTTAAGTGGCTTTGTATATCATGACCATGATTAGAGCTGATCAATCATCATTACTTCTATAGTAGGATAGGACTTGAACCAACATTGTTTTAGGACAATGATAGTGGACTATGCTATGATAGAGTAGTGGATGTTGCATACCTTTCCCTTGTTTTATGCTCTCCTTGAACCAAGTGTAATGTTGGTTACTCTCTCCTTGAGAGACTACTAAGTGCTCTCCTTAGTGGGATCTTGGATGATAATTTTTAAGAAGACCTTAAAAATTTAGAGACCCTCAAGCTAGATCCTTTTTGGTTTAGGCCTTCATGTTTTTCTTTGAGGTAGACTTTGGGACTAGTTGACTAGTTAAAACATTGCATCCTATAGGATGCGGATGGTGCCACTCATCGTGGAGAGAGGTTCGGGAAACTACTTAGTGTTGCCTTCTCTAGCCTAGCTAGGACCACGTACATCACATGAGGTATGAGAGCATAAGGTTATCACAATGTAAGTTTATCAAAGCCTAAGGTCATATGAATAAGTGTGTTATCCTTATTTTCTTTAGCATATTAAATAATTATGTTGTTAAAGAAGGATATTGGGATTACTTGGTAAAATCTTACTCCATGACATTTCCAAGAGGTTTTGATTCAAAAGTAAAGTTTAGTAGACTTCTTGTGAAGGAGGAAATTCCCAAATGAAGGCAAGATAAAGATGGATTAATTGGAAATGAGTTGGTAAAATTGACTTGTAGAAATTGGATTCAGAATATTAAGGGCAGCTAAATCAAATTGTTGATCTCAAAATAAGGCATTGCCCCATGAATCTATGATAAGTTAGAATACCCAAATTCTTGCTAAGATGAGGATATATCGATTTCTTTAAGGGGGAGAGGATGTGATATTTTTATGGAGGACAATCTTGTGTAAATTCCCCTAAAAAGCCTTAGAACAGAGAAGATCACACACACACACACACACACACACACACACACACACACACACACACACACACACACACACACACACACACACACACAGAGTTGTGATGCAAATTTGCACGCTACCATGAATATGCAAAAGGAGAGGTGTGAGTAAAGGTTGGTGATGATGATGCTTTGAGATGATTCCAATACAGATGATAAAGAGAGGATACTTGTGGAGATAAAGATAGGGGGATGGTATTTCCAATCCCTGTAAGAAAGCAAAGAGAGAGAGAGAGAGAGAGAGAGAGAGAGAGAGAGAGAGAGAGAGAGAGAGAGAGAGAGAGAGAGAGAGAGAGAGAGAGAGAGAGAGAGAGAGAGAGAGAGAGAGAGAGGCAAGGAATGGAGAGAGGTAGTGGGAGGGAGGGAGAATTAGAGAGTGATGAAAATAATAAAGTGAGAGAGTGTGTAAGAGTGAGAGTTAGAGAGAATAGGAAAGAGAGAGAACAATGGAGAGAGAGAGTTTGAGCTATTATTCTTCGATCTCCTCCCATGCTCTCCATTGCAGTTGCCCCTTCCTCTCTATCTACCTCATATGAGTAGGGTGTGGTGGGCCCATTGTTGGGGATGAATCCCTTGGGCCACCAAATTTGCCAGCATGCCAATGTATTCATGGAGTGGCATACATAATCTCTTGCATTGTGGGTGGATGATCAAAATTCTTTGTCCACTTGACAAAGAAAACTATCAATGAATGAAATAATAAAACACAAATAACAAAATTAAAAAATCACACACACACATTGTGGTAAGCACCTCTAAATTTACTAGAGAAAATGTAAACAAGTAGTAAGATCCATTAGAGATAGGTAACAATAATTTGGGAGAAGTTTGGATCCTCTAGGCCGTTCTCTTGAGACTAGTGTCTTACCTTTCCCTTACCAAGTTAGCTTTATGAAGATACTTATGATTGCAGAAATATAGGGAGGTGACTATTTAAATTCCTTTTGGATGATTTTATCGAGTTTACTCCTTAGGAATTGGGATATACTAAACCACCCTCCACTCTCTATGATGTAGGTCATTGTTCATATGTTGCACAAGATTTGTATGTCTAGCATTTTGATGCTCATGAGATTTTGTAAACCTATTTATGGATATTCTCACTCTAGGTAGTTAAGTCAATATTTAATAAATATATCAATATATCAAATATGGTCAAATATTGTTTCTATATACAAAAATAATTTAAGGAGCTGCTACATAATTACTTATCATACATTCATAAATAGTCGTGCCTATAGAAAATGAAACATTGCAGGACCAATTGAGAGTAGCATGGGACAGCCAAGGAATATAAGCAAACTACATTTTTAAGAAGCAAAGTAAGTAGAGGATGAGCATGTGCAGGATACAAAGCCTTATTACTATATTGTTGTTGTGGCTATGTGTAGTTTAAGGGCAAGAGCTGAGTTGTTTGTTCGCTATTCCTTCAAAAGACCTGAACCAACTTGTGGACAACGAAAGGAGAGAGGAAAGACTATTCCCATTCTCCTTAGAAGACCTAGTGATAATCATGAACCTTAGGCAAATTACTTGATTTAAATCAATTTTCTTGGAGCAAAAACTTATACTTGAATATATTTATCCTTATAATAAAAAAATTTACTTCTCTAGTTTATTATTAGGTGTTCATTAATGGCATTTGAGAGAGAGAGAGAGAGAGAGAGAGAGAGAGAGAGAGAGAGAGAGAGAGAGAGATGATTAAATGCATTTATTTCAAGATATGCAAGGAAGTGATATGTTTGGCACAACATGGACCACACATTAGGGGAGTTTTGAGGTCTCAAAAATGCCTTTTAGGATGTGGAGAGAGAGTGCTCTAGACCAATAGGAGCAAAGCCTCCGTAACAAAACTTCTATTTAAAAAAAATAAAAAATCATTTTACAAAAATATATAAATATAATAATATTACGAATTTGTATTTTTATTATCTATTTTAGTCTCTTATATTCGTGATTATGACATCTTTTGCATTAATGGCATAGAGTCTCGGCTACTTTTATTTAATAATATATCTAGATTAATGATAATGACTGATGTAATCTAAATTCAAATTAGTGAAAAGCATGGCACTCAGTTTTTTCCCTCCTTTCTTTTATTCCTCTATTGTTTTTCCCTCCGTTGTGGTAGCCTAGTCCTCTCTCTCTCTCTCTCTCTCTCTCTCTCTCTCTCTCTCTCTCTCTCTCTCTCTCTCTCTCTCTCTCTCTCTCTCTCTCTTTGTGTCTCTCTCTCTTCTACCATGGATACAGAAATTCGACGTTCAACAAGGTGTCCAAGCTCCCAAATCACATCCATATCAGTGTTTAACTCATTCCAAACTGATGGAAGATGGATTCCTACTATCATTAGCAAAGGTAGTTGGATCACCATGCAACAAGTAAAATGTGGAAAAAGGCAAAGACATGAGAGCTCATTTATCTCTGCTTGGAAGGGCAGAATCTGAGATTTTAAGCTTGAAGCAAATAAGAATAGCATCAAAGAGGTACTAGTGCAACATGTGTTCATGCATAGAGAGCTGTGTTTGGAACCTGGATCTTCAAAGCTTCCAATGCATAGACTAAATTGTAAGAATTTGATTCTTAAAGTTTTTCCTTTCTTAAATATGGTTTATGTTTTTTCATTATAATATTTGTTTGTCTTGTAGATGTCTATCCCTCTAATCTTGAGGAATGGCAACCAGTGGAGTCTATTGTTGATGTTATTGATGTTATACATGGTTCAATTGGAGAAGAAATGTATAGAGGCAGAAAGAAGACAGAGCTTGTAGAGAATGGAATATTCTTTTATGACCATTCTTATGTTATTCCTATGCGGCGTTGCCAATGGGGATCAATAAACCTCCTTCCTTTGCCAGAATTTTCAAGCTTTGAGTGGCCTTTGCCAAGTCCAGCTACTAGTGAGGGCTATAGATGTAAGATATTTTCTGAGATCCAGAAAGCATTAAAATCTAATATCTCAAGTAGGCTAAGCAAAGTTACTTTGTTTATGCCTATTAATATATTTATTAATTTCTTCTCTAATATGGAGATATGAAGAACAAAAACCATGCTTTCAGTGAAGAGACTAACATATGATCATGTCATACAATTTGTTGATGAAGGATGGGATACAAGGACAGAAGGAAAAATTATATGTAAGATAGATCAAGACTCTATAGCTTGTAAATATATGATTGCTACTCAAAATTTTATCCTTATCTTTTACTATAGTCGATGGTATTTTGTTGGTAGTAGTCTAGTTGCTTTAGACCAGAATCTTGATGATTTCAGCAAAGATCCTATAGTGGATCTTGATATTTGGTTCAACGAGGATATTATTGCAATCTTAAAGATCAGAAAATCATGTACGCTACATCAAGTGAGGATGGATATACAAAATGAAGACATTGAACTACCATGCTACTTTGTATTCCAACTTGATAAGAAACGAGTAAGTTTTCACATCATATTATATCTACTTAGATGTATATCAAGATCTCACTTCCTAACTAACAAACATTTATAATTTATTTTTTGCAGATATTGAAAAGGAGAGAAAAGAATATACACTGCAAGGAAATTCAAGAAAAGATATCTTTACTATCAATATAAAATATATGTATAAATTTTGTAGCAGATGTCTATCTGCCATCTCTATGAGATATACAAGGGCTGAAGGGCAAATTTCTATATATGAAGGCTTACAAGGCGATATGGCAAAGCTATTTCTTTTTTTGAGAACTATCCTTTCTAGGAGTCCTTTTGCCTTTCTTTGATGCCTTGAGTGTAGAAGGTGTGGGTAAAGGTGTTGAAGCTGTGGCTTCACCTTCTGTGGTTATAAGCACTGCATCTCCTTCATCGTGTAAATCCCTACCAATCTCTATTATTGGTTGTATACAATTGACCATTATATACTTCAAGAGCTTTGCTCTGACGTACCAAACATGCTCAGATGTATAACAATCCTTCGAAAACTGTCACACATTTATAGGAAAAAGAGTTTTAGTTCATTATTGTTCTTATAATAGACTATATTTTTATTATCAATGGACTATTTGCAATGAATATCTATCTTAAAGTTTAGCATCTTTCATATTACCTTTACATGTTTATCATAATTAAGATAAACAAAGTTAACCATTCTTCTAGCATTTGCAATCACCCTCCAGCCACAAGAATGGCTATCATCCTGATGAGGACACTGCAACCACCAACACAAAGTAAAACTATGAAATTTACGGATGGTAGTTCATAGAATAAACTTATGTTTCAATTATTTTAATCAATAACTTACTGCAACTTGTCTACATTGCATTGTTGCAAGCAAATCAGACGGCATAGGGGGTCTTTTCTCTAAGTCTTCAATTAATCTTTTTGCACCTCTATATATAAAATATATTAAAATTTAGAGTACTTAAAAAAAAAAGAATTGAAATATCAAGGAGCCCTTGGATAATATAACTTACAATTTAGCATTTCTATGGCTTCCTTTCATAGAGTTGATTAAAAAACATTACTTATCCACACAGTCTATTGCAATCAAGCTCCAATGAGAAGTGAAAGCAATCATATCTCAACAAATTAGTAGGATAAAATCTCAAAAACTCTAATAGAATATTGAATCACTTACTTTTCATTATATGGAATTATAAGGAGCTCCAAAGTATCGAAGTCAATCAGATTGAACCACTGCTCAACAAAACTTGTATCAAGCTCGTTCCTCATAAAGTGTGAGATAGATGGATCAAGAATCTCAATTTTTTGTTGCATATTCAAAGGAAACTCATGCATTACACACCTAGAAAAGGCATAGAAATAGTGAGTATAAATAAGAAAAATCTTATTGTTAAAAAAATATCAAAAAGTAGAAGTAATTATGGGTGGATATACCTTAGGCTAGCAAGAATAATACTGTCATTTATTTGTCTTATTTTATCCTTAAGAATCTGAACACATACAGCATTAAAGGAGATAATCTTAGCTCTTTTGCCTAAGTCACCGGGTAAGAAACAAAACACATTGAATCCTTCTGGATTAGCTGCTTCAAGAAGGGTTGCCAGCTCATTTTCAAAGGGCTCTAGTTGCTTTGCTTCCCTTTCTTCAGCCCTTTGCCTCCTATACTCTCTCCATTTATCTGCCTGTTCCTCTTTAGATTTCTCCTCTTTTTCATGTTGCCTTGTATCCCTCTCATGGGTGACATCCTCAACCTTGGGACTAGAATCATCTTTCTTTCTCCTAGCTGGGGGCACATTAAGGATATTAAATATCTTCTCATCAGTGAGGGGAACTGGCTCAAGGACCTTTGAAAATCTATATCTTAGCCTCCTAAGAATTACCATGTCCTTGTCCATGAGTGTGAGCATGAGCAGCACAAATATAGGAATCTTGAAAAAACTCAACTAAAAAATTCTATGTGGCTTCCTGTATACAATTAAGGGCTGTTCTTGTCCATCTGAAACTATCCAAATTATATTTGTCACAAATCTCCCTGACAAGCCTTTGAAAAGGCAGCTTTGGAATTGCATTGTTTAGAGCCTTTATTGCCTTCCTAATCTCCATTAGGCACCTGACATTTTGAGAAAACTTTCTCTTCGGCTTTGACTTTCTAGAGCGCTTCTGAGGCTTTGAAGATTGATGAATCTTTGATGCTAAACCCCTAGGATCAATCTTCTCCTTCCTTGTTGTTGATTTAGTCCTAGCCATATGCCAAAAAAAGACATATTACTTCTTGTCCAGTGAAACACGAGTTTGAGAAGTGAGACCTCCTTGCAACATGTTATTTTTGCGTTTCACGAGACAACACATAAATAGCAAAATAATCAACAAAACTAAGGAAAACAATGAATACCATAACAATTACCTACAATCTCTACACCATTAAAGCCATAGAAGTAATGTTATAAAACATCAAGGGAAAGATAATTCTTTATACTACCACCAGGTTATATCATAGACATGAACTTTTCAAATGCGAGTCAAAGGAAAAGTGCAGAAAACCATACCTTGTCTCGCGCTTTGCTAGAAAAAGTCCTTTTAAAACCAATTTTGTGAATAAGCCCGGTGAAATGCGAATATGTTCTTCACAACCACAGCTCGAAGACCCTGATCGCGTTTCACACGACAATGTTATGCTGGTACAAAAAAAACAAGTATAAAAGTGACAACTACCTATAAGCTCCATACTATTAAAACCCTAGAAGCAATGTCATAAGACATGAAAAGAAAGATACTTTTTCACACTGGTATCAGCTTACCTTACAGACATGGATTTTGAAGTGCGAATCAAAGCCAAATTAAAAAAAAACTCCCAGTGAAATGCGAAAATGTGCTGCATGACCACGACCCGAAGCTTCTTATCGCGTTTCACTCGACAATGTTGTGTTTGTGCAATAAAAATAAGTTTCAAAGTGACATTAAACTATTTTTATAACATCAGGCTAGTTTTGTCATGAAATTTGCCATGCATCTTTCAATTTTAGAATTACTATGGTAAAAATTGCAAACAAATAGTATTGTTAGACATGAAATGGAATACTTTCCAGGTGTGGATGACTTCACACGACAATTTTCTCGCAATTCTAGATGATTCTTTTGGGTTGCTTTGTCTTTTGCGAAGTCCGTTGAGAAATGTGAAAAAATTTGGCCGTTGTTTCCTTTTATTGGGAAACTTTTCTAAAAATTGATGGTACATGCATTAATTGGCGGTGTCTTAAGTGGAACACGTGCGCACGTATTCTGAGATATTGTTATCCCCGAAAAAAAGGGAGTCTCCTTTCATGCATGCGAAAATATTAGAAATTTCCTTGAAATTTGCAGTTGCTTTTATTTTGCCATCATTACGTTAACTTTTTCGTTGGAACTATCAACACATGTTTGACAATTGATCAAACTCTAAACACACAATATTAATATAAAAGCTTTTCGAAATCATCTTCTCCGATATTGTCTTTCTTTCTCCCGAAATTTTGCTTTAATTTGTCTTCAAGGTCCTTGCTTCCTGTTTGAAGAGCACTTCAACAATTTCTGATAGGTAACAAAATTTTGTTATTACAAGTATGTGAACAAAATTTCATTGATTAGTATAGAAATTTTTTTTAACAACACTTGAAAAATCACAGATGTCGTGTTTTGTGCCTTTCAAAAGGAGCATGGCACTTCCAGAAAGGATTTTATCACAAATTTCTGTGTTTTAATAGAATTAATTCATAGTTCATGTTTCTCTTGGTGTTCTGAATCTATTGACTGATGAAACTTGAAATAATGTCTATGGTTAGTGATGTCTTCCTAACTGTCGCGTTTCACCGGTCAAATGATGAAATAACTCTTGTTTTCAAGTAGTGTCCGGTGAAACGCGAGTTCTTCACCGGCTTTGGCCTCTGGACACCTGTTTTTGCGTTTCACCAGTCACATAAAATTTTTTCTCCTTTTTCGATCTTTTGTCTTATGAAATGCGATTTGTTTGCATTTGAGGCCTCTTTCCATGGTTCTATCGCGTTTGATTGGAGATTGTTGCCATTCTGATTTGTTTGCAAGGATAAATCTTTTGTTGGTCAAGATGACAAAGAGAAAGCTATCTTTGGAAGGAATGGATGAGGAGGAGCTAATGGAGACTTCTGATGATAGGCTCTTTGATTTCTTACACACAACTGGAAATTCTTCCAAGTTTAGCTATATCAGGAAAATTTTCAATGTTCCTTTTGATTTGAAAGAGTTATTGGAGGATCTTGAAGATAAACTTAAGGAGTACATATATTTTTATGATAGACATGTGCAAGGTTTAGAAGTCAATGGATTTGTTCATTATAGTGATGTCATGGGAGCCACCAGTACAGCCAGATCAACTTTGCCAGGCAGGTTCAACCTCATTGATGAGGAATTCAGGAAGAGAGAAACATGTTTCCCTTTCGACAGGGATCAACACCAATGCCTTCTGATCCACAAGGATGTTGGATTTATTGTGTAACTTCAGTACATGGAAAATTCTTCTCCAGATATAGCCCAACAGAGAAAGCTAGAGGATATTGCAAGTATGGATAAGGAGGTCGAAGAGAAGGAGGAGATGTTCCAAGAAGATATTGAGAATCAACTTGTCCAAGGTTTTGATGTATGTTTAAGAGTGACAATATCACAATGGTGGAAGAAAAGGAGATCGAGCTAAGTGCCCATGTTGATGAAGAATGTCCTCTTGCATGTGTTTCAACATTTCCACTTATCTTATCAACAAGAAGAGATATGTGTTGCTAAATGATATTCAATATCTTTTTGATCTTAGAGAATATTATTGCTTAGCAATCCTTGCAGGTTGGGGCCAAAATGACATGGATTTTATAGGTTATGAACAAGAACCACTAGCAAGTCTTGATGTTGAGGGAGAGAATTTCCAAGACAGCTCTATAGCCTTATATACATGTATTAATCAGATCATAGAATACGAAAAGGAGGGGCTACCTACAGAAGAAGAGTTCTTGCAGGTCCAGAAGAGACTTCGTATTGATGATATAGGCTATGAAGAGAGATTGAAGTCTGCATCAGATGAGAAACCCAAGAGTTCAATAAATCTTTATGATGATAGTCTTCTTGAAGAAGACGAACACCCTAAGGTATGAAATATAATTCGAAGTTACCCATTGAGTTTATGTTAGACTTTATTATGCATTATAGATAAATATCTTATATTTTATACTATTGTGGTTTGTTGTGTAGATTGAGATTGAAGATCTGGACAACTTTCTTGGAAGGGCCAAGAGCTCTAGGCCAATGAAGCTTGGGAAAAATCAAAGCCTTGGCCATTATATTGAAAACTTAAACAATCAAACAATTGCAATATATCATAGTAGATTGTCAAGCTCTCCAAGTCTACCAATGATGGCTTTGAGAGCTATCTAAAAGGTAATTGGATCTCAAGTTTTCAGCAGAGGTTTGGACAAGATCATTTTAGTGTAGAAGGAAGAAGCCATAAGAGTTTTTGGCTTCATGCCTGGATACAGTGGATCTAGAGCTGGATATTTTGGAGTTCTTGGCTCTTATTTGCTTTCTTATGTAGGAGATAGTAAGAATTTGAAGCTTCTTCCAGGCTATCAAAAATAGGATTTTTTGAAATACAGAGGTCTTATTGAGTGGGATGAAACAAAAGATTCCTCTAGAGGCCCTGTCGAGCTACCTGAAACCAAGGACTCCTCTGAAGGCCCTGTTGAGGTGCCTGAAACTAAGGACTCCTCTGGAGGCCCTGTCGAGGTGCCTGAAACTAAGGACTCTTCTGCAACACAATCAGACTAGAAGATGCCAAAGATCAAGGGTTTCTTGAAACCCATCTTTTCCCAACTCTTTGTTTGGTTTGTAATCATTCTGTAAATCTTTGCTTTGCGCAAGAATTTAAATATCTATCTTTTCTTCTTTGGGTAACAATTTGTATAGTCCTTGCTAAAGATGATGTATTGCTTGATGTGGTTATATCTTTAAGCTTGAATTTATGCCATATTTGTCGATAGAACCATTGAAAGATCTCTAATAAACTGTTGGCTTTGTGTCTTCCACCTCCATGTCTTGTGTGACTGAAATATTTTGTTCTTGCTTGATAATGTGATTTTTCCATACCTTGGGTTGACCAGATAGATAGAGATCCATATTGTTTAATAAAGTATGGAGCATGGTTGTATTAAATATGCTGCATAGTCAAAAAATAAAGAAAGTTATTAAAAAACATTATATCAGTTCGACAATGAAGAAACAGACATATACAAACTTCCTACCATATAGTGAGTAAAGTGTTGATCACCTCAAGCTTCTGTCATCACCTTTTTTGAAAAGGTTCAATTGGTTTTTAAAGTCTTTGAGATCATCATCATTCCATTCAGTCTTATCACAATAAAAAAACACTTTGTCTAGTGTTTCCCAAACTTTAGCTAATGGTTACCTTCTTGTCATAACACCATCTTTTGAGTGAGAGGGCGCGGGTTTCCAAAAAAAGATTTGGGGATTTTTGTTACGACCACACAGGTGAGATCGTGCGGCAGTCGCGAGAGCGCACAGGAGTGGGTAGCGTGAAGGCATCTCTGCAATACACCACATAAGACATTGTTACGACCACACAAGTGAGATCATGCGGCAATCGCGAGAGCGCACAGGAGTGGGTAGCGTGAAGGCATCTCTGCAATACACCACAGAAGACATTGTTACGACCACACAAGTGGGATCGTGCGGCAGTTGTGAGAGCGCACAGGAGTGGGTAGCATGAAGGCATCTCTACAATACACCACAGAAGACAATGCAACGCCTCTTTCTGGCAGCACCCACCACAAGGCCCAGCGGCAGCCCAAAATCACACCAATAGCACCACCAAGGCCAAGGCACACTCCATCGCACAAGAGAGCTTTCTCTCTTTTACTTAAGAGAATGACTATCTCCCTTCCACCTTTTATCCTTAGTAAATTCATTGTGGCACTCTGCATGTGAGATGGAATCTCGTTTTTACCAAGCTTGTGAGCCCTCCATCCCCTAGTGAAAAAAAAGGGTGTTTTTTCTCTTCTTTTTGAGCACATTTTTTAAGATCTATAACTTCTTGGTACAACATCCAAATTGCAAACCGATTTCATGAGCTTCGAGAATGATTTGAAGACAAGCTTTTGAAGTATTATCATTGCCAATTGAGCTTGGGAGCACTTCTGAAATTTCACGCCAAAGTGACATCTTGAGGCGGGCAAAAATTGGGATTTTTGGGCTCCAACGGACTCCGATTCAAGTGCTGTCAGTTCCTATGGTTTTCTTGCATCGATGAGTATCGAATTTCAACATATTTGACTTCTCTTCTCATATACAATTTGAGCACGAGGACCGACGATTGTTGATTCACGGAGAACCAGATCTCCAAGAAGTGAAGATTCTCTCGATGACCAAGGCGCTCAAGATTGACTGTAAGTCTCTTTACTTTTTTTATATTTTAAATATTTCTAAATGTCTGTCAAAGGATGACACGGATAAAGGTGGAAGTTCCACAAGTATCCCTTCAGCCTTATCAAGTAAAATAAGAGCCCAATTTTTTGATGTATTTAAGTCTGATCTACCTCTTGGTTTACCTCCTCATAGGAATGCGGAGCATAGGATTGAGCTCGTCCCAGGAGCTAATCCAATTTCTAGACCCCCATTCAGGATGAGTCTACAAGAGGAGAATGAAGTTCGTAAGGTGGTGGATGAGTACTTAAGCAAAGGATTGATTAGACCTAGCTTTTCACCCTTTGCAGCCCCTATTTTACTTGTAAAAAAGAAAGATGGTTCTTTTCGAATATGTGTAGACTACATGGCTTTAAATAAAATAACTGTCAAGCATAGATATCCTATGCCTCGTATTGATGATCTCTTGGATGCTCTAGGTGGTGCTTCTATCTTTAGTAAGATTGATTTAAAAAGTGGTTATCACTAGATTAGAGTAAGAGATGAAGATATTTCTAAAACTGCTTTTAGAACAAGATTTGGTCAGTATGAGTATTTGATTATGCCTTTCGGTTTAACAAATGCTCTTGCTACTTTTATGATGTTAATGAATGATTTACTAAGACTATACATGGGCAAGTTCATTGTAGATTTTATTGACTATGTGCTTGTGTATAGTAAGAGTATCCATGAACATGAGTCACATTTGGTGACAGTCTTTGAAACTTTGTGGGAAGCAAAACTCTATGCTAACCCAGACAAGACGATTCTATGTTTAGTAGAGATAGAATATTTAGGTCATATTGTATATGTTGATGGGATCAATATGGACCCCAAGAAGGTTGTTGTGATACTTAGTTGGCCAACACCCCAAAATGAAACAGCTCTTCGTTCCTTTCTGGGATTGTCAGGATACTATAGGAGATTTATATACACATACTCGTATATAGCTACTCCTATGGCAGATTTATTGCAAGATATGGTGCCCTACGTGTGGACATCAGTGCAACAAGAAAGTTTTGAGGCTATGAAATGAGCAGTTTCTATTGCCCGTGTTCTCAAGATAGTTGATCTTGAGAAACCATTTGCTTTAGAAACAGATGCAAGTAGCATCACGATAGGTGCAGTCCTTAGCCAAGAAGGCAGGCCTATAGCTTTTGAAAGCAAGAAGCTATCCCCAAGCCAACATAATTGGCAAGTTCATGAACAAGAGCTTTATGCTATTGTTCATTGCCTTAAAGTTTGGCGGCACTATTTATATGGTGCAGATTTTAAAGTTTATATAGATCACCATACCCTTAAGTATTTTTGTAGTCAACTAGATCTTCGAGGGCGCCAAGCTCGATGGGCTGAAATGATGCAAGAATTTCATATGGAAATTCTATACAAGAAGGGTAAGGATAATGTTGTTGCTGATGCATTATCTCGTATAATGTATCAAATGAGCTTTACAATTATAGAAAGCTCATTGCTTCAAGAAATAAAGGAAGCATAGTTAGAGGACTCTTATATGGCAAAATTTATCAGGCCATATAACGAGACTCTTTGATTAGGGATAGACCAGATACTTCAGTTTCATTACCTACTGTTATTTATGATAAGGCAAGTTCATTTAAGAACTTTTCAATTGAGAATGGGTTTCTTAAACGAAAATGCAAGATGTGTGTTCCTAGTGCACGGGAACTACAAAAGGAAGTTTTGTTTGATAACCATGATGTGCCTTGTGCAGGACATCCTGGTATTGATAAGACCATACAGCTTGTTAGAAGGACATTTTGGTGGCCAAAGTTGCCCAAGGATGTCAGCCAATATGTCCAACAATGCTTTCAATGTCAAGTTAATAAAGCATAAAGGGTGAAGCCACCAGGTCTGCTAATGCCATTACAAATTCCAGAATCTAATTGGAAAAGTATTTCCATGGATTTCATTATCGGCTTACCTAGAACCCAGAGACAAAAAGACACTATCCTAGTGATAGTGGATCGCTTCAGTAAAATTGCTCATTTTATAGCCACTCGCGAAAGTGTGGAAGCTCCACAAGTCGCAGATTTGTTTATTGATCATGTGTTTAGGTTGCATGGTCTACCTACGTCCATTGTGTTTGATAGGGATGTCAGGTTTACTGGTCATTTTTGGCATCATGTCTTTGGTCGTTTAAAAGTGTCTTTAAACATGTCAAGTGGTGATCACCCAGAAACTGATGGTCAAATAGAAAGAGTCAATCAGATATTAGAAGACATGTTGAGAGCATATGTATCTGATAAACAAACAGATTGGGATACACATTTGTCTTTGTTAGAATTTCGTATAACAACAGACCTCATAAGGCGATAAGTTTGTCTCCTTTGAAATACATTATGGAATGAATCCAAGTTTTCCTAGTACAGTAAGGTCAGATGAGAAATGCCCAGCTGCGGTAGAATTTCTTACTAACATACAGGCTAATATTAAAATTGCTCAAGCCAAGTTACAACAAGCTGCTGATAGGGCTAAGCATTTTGCAGATAAGAAAAGGTTAAGTAGAATCTTTGAATTAAGAGAAAATTTTTTCTCCAAGTACCAGCCAAGTCGTCTAGTTTATCGATTGGCAAATGTCCAAAGTTATCTCCAAGATATATTGGACCGTGGAAAATTAATCAGAAGCTAAGTGATGTAGCTTACCGATTGGAACTTCCTCCTGGATGTCGTGTTCATCTAGTGTTTCATGTTAGCAAATTAAGAAAGTATATCTCACGTGATGATAATCTGTATTGGGGATAGAGGGACTCGAACCCGGTATGGTACCTTTGCAGGAACATGATTTAGTTATTGACCATGGACCAGACAAGATACTAGATCGGAGAGAGAAATGGTTGCGTAATTGTACTCTCCATGAGTATCTAGTTGCTTGGAAGGGTCTACCAGTTATTGATGCTACATGGGAATCAAAAACTCTGATTCGATGACACTTTCCATCACTAATCATTAAGGACAATGATTTTTGAAAGGGGGAGAGAATGTCAAACATAATAACCTTCGACCGGGCAAGTAGCCCAAGATGACCGTTAATTAGTGTGTCTCAGACAAGGGCAAGAAGTGCCAAGGTCTGAAGCTTGGGGGATACCCTTAGATTTCTTGCTAAATTGGGCAGGACTTGTCTATTTGGGAACACTGGTCGGGTGCACCGTGAAAACAGGCCCTAGAGACCCGATTAGAAGGTGGGAAGAGGGTATATTTGGGAGGTGAGTAAGACACACATAAAATCTTCTTCTCTTTCTCACATTTAGGGCTGGTGGGGTGGGAGTTCTGCTGGAGGCGGGAAGCGCCAGCAATGGCCATGGGCACAGGAGGCGCTAACAACGGTGGTTGGAGGGCATAGGCGGACTGTGGCGGGGACCACAACATTAGGCAAGCCTACACAAGCGATGGTGATGGTGGAGCGATGAGAATGAATGGCAAAGGAGGAGGGAGGGTTGGCACAAGACGGTGGACCTAAATGCAGGCAAGTCAACTCGAAAACCAAACGTTCACATGGTCATACAAATACAATAATATGGAAAATTCATGGAAAATTTATTTCGAAAAGATCTGTCTTAGATTGACATGCGATAAAAAGGAAAAGTGGGCAAGGCAACATGGAAATAGGATGGACAAGAGGAGTTGGGCGTGAAAAATAAGCATTCACATGGAGAAAATGAAAAATTTTCATCTAAAAATGGAATTAAAAATCAATAAATAAAAATCCAATTGTTGGAATGAAATGTAAGAAAAAAAAAGCGTTTGGTTAGATAAGACAGACATGACCATCAGAGCAAAACACAATTTTGATGAGAAATAGGAGTATTTAAGTGAAAAAATGGTAAAAATACATACGAAAAGCAAAACAAAACTTAATTCAAGAAGATCCATCAAAATAGAGTGCAATGAAAAGGAAAAATATCAAGGGAGAAGTGTTCGATAGGATTGCAAGGTTAAAATACAATTCTGGTGTAAAAAAAGCACGTTTGCATGGAAAAAGGTAATAAATGCATAGAAAAACACCATAAAAATTTAATAACAAAATTCATGTATCAAAACATAGATAAGGAAAAAGAAAAAAGGTCAATCGAGATAAGTGGCTCAAGGCTATCCAAACAGGATACTATTTCGACAAGAAAAGAGTGTATTCACATAGAAAAATAGTAAAAATCACATGAGAAAATACTCGCAAATATGCAAATATGAATAATGGCCAATTTGTGCATTGAAATGATAGGAAGGAAAAAGAAAAATTATCCAAGAGAAGAGAAAGATCATGGCTATCATATCAAATTATTTTTTTGGGACGAGAAATACATGTTCTCATGGAAACACTTCAAATTTACGTAAAATTCTTCAAAAATTAGTAACAAAGAAATCGTTGCTTGGAATAGAGGGTAATAAAAAGAAAAATTATCGATTTCAAAGGAATAAATAGGGATCTAAGATTACATTTTAGTTTAGATGAGCATATGATACATTCACATGGAAGAATAACAAAACGAGAAAAAGGGCTAAAAACACTATATTAGGGAATTTGGAAATTTTGATGCACTTTGGGAATCCCCAATACCTTTATTATTTGACCACATGGTCAAATCTTGTTGTCTTACTTAAAGGTGGAGTCTACCCTAAATACTATATAAGCTACCTTCCCAAATCCCACTTTTAAATATGGATCAAGGTTTAGCCACGTGGTCAAATATTTATTACTTATTCAAAATTGGGACTTGGAAATTTTCTAAATTCTCTAATATGTGTTTAAAGGGGTAAAGAAAGACCCTAAGGATGGGGTAGAACAAGATGGTTGGGTGGGAAAGGGACCTCAACAAGGCATAGATAAAACATGATATCATTTAAAGATAATAGTGTGTTCATGAATATATGTAGACAAGATACATAGGGATGCGTTCCCACACGTAAGACCTTAACGGAATGGTTTGTCTAATCAATAAGGACCTAATACTGGTTGACAATGATCCAAACCCTTGCATCCCTACACTTAAGACATAACATACATATATAGAAATGTAAGAGGTAGGGTTAGAAACACTTGGCCCATTCTGTTGGTCGAGGTGGTGAGGCATTGGAAGTCGAAGTCATTTGCAAGAGGTACCATGGCTAACCACATCACCACTCGTCGAGTATGGCAGGGACCATGCACTGGCACCCAGGGAGGTAATATCATTGATGAAGATCATTAAGTTCTTTGTGACGAAAAATATAGCACTCAGCTCAAAATGCACTCATGTAAGAATGATAGATCAGTCTCTTGCCCCATGGCTCACGTCACTTAGAGAGGAAGGAAGAAGAACCCCTATCTCACACTTGATTGAGAAATCGACAAGGGGAATAATACAGAAGGAGTATACCAATGTGTACAATTGATGATGCATTAGTGCATCCCAACCCATCTAGCATAGGTGCAAGAAGGCAGGCTAGGGAGCCTACACAAAAGTTGTAGATCTTGCCGTTTGTGATAACAAAAGCCTACCTCTACACGTGACCAATATTCAAAGCCAGAGGGTAACAAGAAGAAGTGCAAGTATCTCTCACCCTCTGAGATACAAAAGTACAGAGGAAGGAATGTGCTTTCTTTGTGGTGAGTTAGGGCATTTGAAGCCTGATTGTCCTCACAAAAGGAAGGAAGAAAATGTGATTAAAGATCCTCCACCATCCTCAAATTCTATTCCAGATGTGCAAGCTAATACTCATTCAAATGAGAAGAAGAGACATTATTTAAAGGGTTAGGGGACACTCAACAATCAACGAGTTTTGATACTCTTTGATCCAGGATCCACAAATAATTTTGTGTCAGCAGATAGTGCTGAAAGGCTACAAATTCCACCGGATCGATTGGGAATGCCAATTGGATCAGGTTTGGCATTTGAAGGACTTACAACCAATTCTACTCCTATCCAGAGGAAGTTGAATCTTAGAACTGGGGATTACTGCGACCAAGAATCTTTTCTACTTGCACCCATTGGTAACTGTGATGTTATCTTAAGTACGCCTTGGCATTAGAAGATTAGACCTCTTCCCGATTTTGTTAAGAAGACCCTTGCATTTCAATTCAATGGTCGGAACATAGTATGCATTGTTGATGTTGGAGATTGGCTTGTGCCAATGGTTAGTCATGTTAGCATTTCTAAAGAAATGAGGAAAGTTATTTCTACGTACATGATTTTTATGAGAGAGTCAAAAGAAGCTAATGATTCAAGGGCACTTGATGTCTCTAATGAATACACAATACCAACTAATGCTTCTAAGTCTTAGACTCTAAAAGAACCCCTCTCTTTAATTGATCAAGCTAGACATGATTTTGTTAAACAATATGAAGATTTTTTTGGTGATTCACTCCTAGGAGAGTTACCTCCTAAGTGTCCGGAAGATCGCACAATTGATCTTATCCTAGGTTCACCACCTAACCAACCACCTTATCGAGTAAGTGCAATTCAACAAGAGAAGATCCTGAAACAAGTAAACAAACTGCTGAGAAAAGGGTTAGTTCAACCTAGCTATTCTCCATACTACTCTCTAGTCTTACTTATTCAAAAGAAAGACGGTTCTTTCCGTATGTGCATAGACTACAGATCTTTGAACAAGATCACAATCAAGAATTGTTTTCCTATCCCAAGGATAGATGATATCTTGGATAAGTTGCAAGGGGCTAGTATCTTTAGTCACATTGACCTCAAGAGCGACTATCACCAGATACGGATATCACCTAAAGATGTTCATAAGACAACTTTTCATACAATGTTTGGACTATACGAGTTTTTAGTCATGCCATTTGGTTTGACTAATGCACCCGCCACATTCAATAGAATGATGGAGAGAATTTTCAATCCTCACTCAAATTTTACAGGTGTTTTCTTTGATGACATTCTAATATTTTCACGAGCTGAAGAAGAGCATAGAAAACATCTATTTATTGTTTTTCAAGAGCTTGCAAGCATAGACTACACGTAAATGCTAAGAAGAGTGAAATTTTCCTTTCAAAATTTCTTTACTTGGGCCATATTGTTTCTCACAATCTGGTGAGAATGGATCCTGAGAAGATCGAGCCATTGTTGAATGGCCTACACCTACTTCTGTACATGAAGTTAAAAGTTTATTGGGCCTATGTTCATACTACAAGAGGTTCATATGAGGTTTTGTGTATGTTGCATCTTCTCTACATGACCTTAGTAAGAAGGGAATGCCCTTTCATTGGGAATCAAGGAAACTATAAGCCTTTGAAAGAATTAAGTTTCTTGTGACTCAAGAACCAGTTCTCATAGCTCTGGATCTTCAAAAACCTTTTGAAGTTCACTACGGTGCTTCTGGGGATTGCATTGGAGCTCTCTTAACCAAGAGCATCATGCAATAGCATTTGAGAGCTGATGCCTCAAGGATCATGAGCTACATGCTCCAATATATGAAAAAGAGCTTATGGCAGTGGTACACGCTCTTCAAGTATGGAAACACTATTTATTGTGTGCACATTTTGTTATTAAAACAAATCACCAAAGTCTAAGATACTTTCTCACTCAGAAGAAGCTCTCAGGAAAAATAGATGTGTTGGGAAAATTTCTTATATATATTTCATTTTCAAATCCTTCACACATATGGAACTAAAAATGTGGTAGCAAATGCTATATCACGGCGCCCTTGAGTGAATGCAATCACAACTGTTTATCATAACGAGTTCATGTATTTACCCAAAATGTATGCAACTGATTTCAACTTCTCAACCATACGGGATCAGCTTACACCTTACTCGATTTGAGATGGTTATTTGTATCATCATCAAGGAATTTGTGTAGCTTTACCATTGCGACACAAGGTAATGGATGAAGCACATGCATCTCCATATGTTGGACATAGGGGTATTCTTCCCACTACTCAAGCATTGGAAATATATTTTTTTTGGCCCACTCTTAGAGCTAACATTGAAAGATATGTCCATGAGTGCAAGATATGCCAAAAAGTAAAGTATGATAGGCATAAGCCACATGCTCTACTGAAGCCATTACCTATTTCCAATAAGCCTTGGGAAAGTATATCCATGGACTTTATCATAGAGCTTTCTCGCACACAAGAAAAGCAACAATGCAATCTGGACTATCATTGATAGATTCAGTAATAAGCAAGCACACTTTATACCTATGTGAAAGACAATCAAAGCCGATCATATGCCTAAGCTGTTCATTGCTCATATTTTCAAGCATCATCCATGCCTAAGTCCATTATAAGTGATCAAGATCCCTGCATGACCAGTCTCTTTTGGCAAGCTCTCTTTGAGAACCTCGGGATTGGTTTAAAGTTTTCATCCTCTTATCATTCTCAAATGGATGGGCAGAGTGAAAGTTCTAATTCTACTATTTTGGACCTTTTGAAATCCTATGTCTCTGATAATCAAAGAGAATGGGAAAATTATTTGCCTTTAGTAGAGTTTGCATACAATAATACGGTGCACTCTAGTACTAGTAAGGCACCCTTTGAGATCATCTATGGTAAGCCTCATTTGCCACCCATTCTTCTTACGAAGGATAAGATCTTTGCAGCAGATGAATTTGTTAGAGACATTGATACAGCTTTCACTCAAGTAAAAGTTGCTATCCAAAGGACACAAGAGAAGCATAAACATGAAGCTGATAAGCATCGTCGTGATCTCAATTTGGGACAGTATGTTCTTCTTAAGTTTGAGAAGGCTCGCTTGAAGAAGCAGAAAGGTCAAAAGGGTAAATTGGTTAAGCTTTCTAATCGCTATTATGGCCCTTCTAAGATCACAGATGAGATAAACGATGTGACTTTTTATTTGGATCTACCAAGTCATTGGAACATTCATAATGCTTTCCATATAAGTTTGCTATGTCCCTATATTGGAGAACCTCCAATGGAACCAATCAAGGAAGATTTACCTGACATAGAAGAAACAGAAGAGTTCCTTGTGCTTGAAAGAATTTTACACCATCAGGAATACGCTAAGGTTAAGTAAGGTATTACGGAAGTATGTGGTTAAGTTTCAGAATTATCTCCCATTGGACGCTCAGTTTATGACTGAGAGAGAACTACAAGACTTTCCATATCTTCTTAAGGACTATGTATCCCTCTACAATTGAGGCCAACTGTTTAGAAGCCAGAGGGATGTCACTAAATTGATTGCTTATTACACATTCTCTATTTAATAAATTCATGTCAATAAATTAATGACTCTTTTTTCAAGTGTTGATGATGATCTAGCATGGCCATGAGACCATTTAGAGACCAATATTCCTAGTGTATCACTTAATGCGGTGATCAAAGCACTGTGATGAGGATATCCAGTACAGGCAGTACAAGTTATGAAGGGGGAAGGAAGTGTCTGCCAAGTGTAAGAGTGTACACAAGAACCAAGGAGTTACACATAAATGAAGATGGATTGAGTTCTAAGAAGAGGAAGTGCATTAGCATTGTGTATATGTATTTATGTGTGCATCTAGGGTTGCCTGGGAATGTTTACTTGTGTGTAATGAGCATTGCATTCATTGGGGGTCATCCTCTCCTTTGCAAGTCAAGATTCAAGGTCTTTTCTCTCTTAATGAATTAAGGAGAGAAGTAATTATTTCACTAAGAAAGATGAGAGAGATAATTCTCTCACTAAGAAAGACGAGAGACGTGATCCTCTTGAAGTGAGGAGAGAAGTGATTTTCCCTTTCTAAGGTCTAAGATGACACAAGCTTTTGTATGGAAGTCGATCTTACATTAGGAAAAATATGAACTCACAAATGGGCCCTTAAAAATAATATAGTTTAAGATGTGGGCCTTTTGGATTGTCCAATAGGAAGGCTAGATGTTGACATCCATGGAGGGTGAATCTTCTCTCTCCAAATCTTGGGTTTTAAATTAAAAAAAGGGGTAGTGGGGGATTAAAAAAAGGGAGAATGAATAGTACACAAAATTTGAGTTTCTCTCACTTCGTACTTCCCCCCTTTTTTGGAGAATTTTCAATTTTAGTTTTTTTTCCTCTCACCAAATCAGTTTGACCCAAAAGTTGAGCAACATACCACTTTCCCTCTCTTCTCTATACTCGTAAATTTTTGTCTCCATTCAAGCTCCCTACTGAGAGTAATTAGGGTTTTGAGCATTCTGCTTACCTTTGCACTTTCTTCTCCATGCAACTCCAGATTTTGGGCAAAATACAGGTGCCCATCTCTCTTTGCATTTTCTCTTGTTTGCTATTTTTTCAATAGGGTTTGATGTCGTTTTTTACTGTTATTGTTGTTTTATTGCAGAGGTTGTTTGGGGCAGGAGACAGAGATGCTCATCTCTCTCTCTCTCTCTCCTTTCTTTCCCCCCTCTCTCTATGTGTTGTTTCTATTTTATGTTGTGTTTTTAATAGAATTTGATGTTGGTTCTAATTGTTGTTTTCTTGCAGAGTTTATTTGGAGCAAGAGGCAAAGGTGTTAATCTCTCTCTCTCTGTTTGGTTTTTTTTTTTTTTTGCTGATATCTTTTCAATACAACATAATGCTAGTTCTAACCCTTGTTGTTGTTTTATTGCAGAGATCATTTTGGGTAACATTGCATAAGTGCTCATCTCTCTCTCCCTCTCTCTTTCTCTTTCTGTGTTTCCTCATTTCTGCTATTTTTCCAGTATACCTTCATGTAAATACTAACTCTTGCTATTGTCTTTTGCAGAGATCAATTTGGGCAAGATTGGATAGGTGCTCATTTCTTTCTCTCTCCCGCATACTCACACACTCTCTCTTTCTTCCTCTCTGCATTATCCCTTTTCTACTATCTTTACAATAGGGTTTGATGCTAGTTCTAACTTAAGGATCAATTGTTGTTGCAGCACTTAACACAAGGTAGAGCAGAGATTCTGTAGCTCAATTTACAGGTAAATCTACCATATTTTGTGGTGTCAAAATTTATTCATTTAATTATGACTTTTATGTTTGATGGGATTGATGTTTTCTTATGTCCATAATTTGCAATGGGTTTTGATTAGCAATGATTCAATCTTATCTTCAGCAGATCAGGTTATATGTAAATTGGCCCTGTTTTGTATTGCTTCTATTCATGCAGTTATCTAGATAATTTTTTGCTAAAAGGGATTCATGCAAGTATTTTTGTTAAAAGGAATTCATGCAGGTGTTTTTTTTGTACATGCAAGTATTGTACAAGGTTTACGTGAAGCATATAATTCTTGATTGACTATTTTGATGTGGTGAGTGATTCCTTTATGCTAGATGATATGGATATGTTAGAAGTCGATGGTTCAAAAATCCTCAGCTTTATTGATCCTATGTGTCCATTTGGATCTCCATGCCAATTGGCAATGATCCATGAAACTCTTGTATCATATCATCCATATAACACACAATGTGTTGAGTCTTAGAAAATCTCAGGTGTCAATTCAATGTGCCTATTAAGATTTCATGCCATGTGGCTGCTATCCTTGTAACAACTACTCTATAATACCCACATTTCATACAATGTATTGAGTCAAATCAGCCTCCTCTTCATTATAATAAAATTTATTTTGGTGAAATTCTCTGAGTATTCTTGTGCTATTCTTTTCATTATATTTCATGTAAGTGGTATGATTCAAGTGATGCCTTCAAAGAATCTATACTTTGTGTCGATGTATATATCCACATGCGTTTCGATATCAATGTTTATGTTTGTTTACAAAAGTGTAAATATCTCTTAATGCCATGTTGATCTGTATGGCATATTGATATGCTTATTATTTAGGGGTTAATACATACTTCTTTACATCTAATGCATAGGTTATAATGACTGAGAGAAGAACAAGCATTCTCTTTATAGAAGTATGTAACAGAAAAGATGAAGAAGGAAATTGGATCACTGATACATATCATTGCTTGTCTTGGGTACATATGCATCCAAGTATGTAGGGAGCTTTCAGGGTGAAAGCATCTGCAATTGTAGATGTATCAAAGCACTGGAATGGTAAAATTTTAGCTCTTAGACAAAGAAATGTTGATTCTCACCTTGCAACAGAGGCGTTTGTACAACATATAGTCATGCAAAAACAAATACATATTGCATCCACTGTGCCCTTTCAATGAAACATTGCAAACAATAAGTATTTGCAACTCATTGAGAATGAGAAATTTCATGATACCTATGTAACAATTTGTCTTGTATTTACAGAAGTATACCCTTTTGATTGCTGTGAGTGGAAAAATGTTGAGAGTTTCACTGGTTCTTTTAAGTGCAACCACCTCGAAATTGGTAGATTGCTCTTTGAGGGGCATACAACTAAGCAACTCGTAGAGGACCTTGTTTTTTTCTATGACTCCAAGTACATATTTCCCAAGGGAAGTCGAGAATATGGAATCCTTGAGTCTATGCACATATTGAATCTCAATAGCATAGAATGGCCATTGTGTAGTAGCGACATTTTGCACATGTGTAGCACAAAAATTTCAATAGACATATTGAATTCTATGAAGCTAAGCACTGGCTCAAAGAATGTACATCTAAGTTGGTTCATACCGATTGCAATTTTTGCACACATGTTCAAGGAATGTAAGGGTTTGAGAGGTACCAAAAGCACGTATACCATAAAAAAATGCATAAGAGGATTATGGAACAAGGATTCTAGGCAAAACTTGGACATAAAAAATAACTCACAATCCTGACACAATGGAGTGTCGAGTCACAACAAGGGACATGGCTTTCAGGTAAAATTTTTCTCTCTTAGTTGACTATTATCTTACTTTGGGATGAATCGGCTAACTTTCCTTTCCAATTATAGGTACTTTGTTACACGACAGACTTTATGCCTAGTGTTCAAGTATCGTAGATGGAGGATGCTCAAGGTAAATGGTTGTGCCTTGATCAAGACATGCGTGAAAGTGCAGCTGTGGATATTACTGTCATTTGTGAGGGCCGCGAACCCCAAGTGTTGCAAATGGAGGATGATTGGCCCTTGAGTATAATGTAATGCAGAATCCACCTATTAGCTTCTATTTTAAACTAGATGGTAGAAAAATTCGAAGCCGAGCTAAGAATACTGTTACCAACGGAAAGTGTGTGCCTCCGCATATTTTAGAAATTGTAGAGTCTCCCTAAAAATCCTAACACTACAAGTTGTAATATCCAACAGCTATGGATTTTTGGATTTTTTTTGTCAATAGAATATTGTCACTTGCAAACTTGCAATATTTAAAAATTATGGTATTTATGCAAAATCATACACTTGTTATACACTTTTCACATCAACACATTTACATATGCATGTAAACTTTACAAAGATGTAAGTAAAGCCATAACTAAATATCGCATGCGAACAACCCTTAATGGTTTAAAACTTAAGGTTTTTAAGGTAGAACTAGTTTAGTTCTTGTTTCATTGTTTCATTTCACACTTTCTCTCTTCATCTCTTTATATCCACCACATCCCTCCTACCTACTAGGATGGATGCTCACGCACACATTGATGAGTGGATCCACAAGACTATCTTTGCCAACCAGGGTGACGAGATATTCTAGGTTTTCTCTAAAAACTTCAACCTTGAAAGCGTGCTCTCATCATCGGATCCCCCCCTTCAAGATTTGAAAGACTTTGTGAGCACCATTGCTACCTGCACATACTCCATCGAGGGATCCGATCTGACTTGGTTGCCTCTGGAATAGCTCATGGTATTTCAGGCAGGGAAGAATCACCAAAAAGTGTTGAATAGGTGTCTAGCCCATATGGATCCTTCGCATAGAGTATGCACTCTTCCCATGGAAAGTGCACTAGGTACATCAGCTTTGGATCTTGTGGAGTGTGATTGCGCATTGGCAATTTACCTTCTTGCATTGGATACACCCCTAGAGGACGAGAGCGATGAAGATACAACTCCACAGGTTGTTGCTATCACATACACGGGAGAAGAATCAATTGAAGAGCTCATAAATGTTGAAGAGGAACATTAGGTGGTGGGGCAGAGCAAGGGTTGTCTCTCATGGTGCCATCTTCTTTAGAACAGCCACAAGTCGACAAACCCAACCTTGCCTCCTTGGCGCCCATTGAAGTAGATGGTGCACAATACTTGCTTTTATCAGATGTGCTGCAATACTTGGAAATGAAGGAAGAAGAGTTGTTTTCCATCCTAGTTAGGGATTCGATGGAAGACCTGATCAATTTTGATTACATGGATATGCATCCGACGATGGCCGAGATTGGAAGATATGATTGCACAAGCTTAGATACTATGAGTGCCATCATAGTAGCACAGGAGTATATTACCTTGGTTGAAGAAGATTACCTTGTGCCGGATGCTGAATTTGAAGCACTACAGCATGATTTTTTTGGACCAAGGCCCTAGCTTCCTATCAAGGAGTTTGTAGATCCCTCTGCCCAAAGAGGTGCCTCCCTAACACACGAGGAAATGAAGATACAAGATGATTTAGAGAAGGTGAGATTTCTAACTACCATATATTTTTATGCGATGAAACTTGACGGTAGGGTGCATCAGGTCCCCAGGAGTCCACATGTAAAATCTTGGCAAAAAATGATGTCTACAGCTGCCCTCTGTTCGAAGTCTGGTGTCTGGGGCCACTTTTTGGGCCAAAAAGTGGCCTCAGATGCCAAACTTCGGGGGCCGCTTTTTGGGCAAAAAATTGACCCCATACGCCAGACTTCAAATAGGGCAGCAGCAGGCATCATTTTTTGCCAAGATTTCACCGGTGGACTCCCGGGGACCCGATGCACCCTACCGTCAAGTTTCATTGCTTTCTGATAACTCTAGGTTAGTCACTAAATATATTATTTGATTTGACTTTGTCATTCAGGACATACTCTATATAGATGAGTTTGTATCAAGACAAGGAGGAGCTCAACATGTGGATCGACAGAGGGATTCAGCTCTGAAGGAGTATGTTGGCAACCTTGTTGCAGATTTGGTGGTCTTCCATAACAAGTGCTCACCAGGAGGGCAAGAAATAATCATGAAAATTTGAGCTTTGACCAAGTTTGGACCTTTTCGAGTGATACCTATGATATCTAGCTTGGAGAAGGTTGTGCCAATCAAGCGGTCAAAGCTTCTTTACTTGTTTGACCAAACGTGTGGTGGAGCAATGTGTGTGCTTACTACATTAGGTGACCTTGCTAAAGTGTCATATTTACTTCTCTTGGAGAAAGAGCTGAAGGGGGAGCGCATCATTTTTGAAGCAAAGAAGGAACTTATATTTTCATCAGAAGCTAGCCCCTCCTTTCCACTGATGAAAAAGCTAAGGAACAATTGAGAGTTATTGTTAGCTATCGGCTTTTTGTATCTACTATCACTAGCAGCCATCACATGTATTTTTCTTGATGAATATAAGATACTTTACTTTGTCCCTATAAATAAATATTTATTAAATAAATGTGTGGTTCTTTTAAGTGTGACGATAATGTATGGTACATGAATGATGCATTCGCATATATTAACATAATTCAACACATAGTACTGCACTTGCGATTGTGTAAGTGTAACGATAATGTGTGGTACATGAATGACACATCCACATACATTAACATAATTCAATGCGTAGTATTGCACTTGCGATTGTGCATAAGCAATAACATAACTTTTATCCGTACATATTACTACTTTCGATGCGTTCGTATGTTAAACAAAAATTAAGAGTCATGCATTTCAAGAAACAAAACAAAACAATTTTACTCAATTATTTGAATTCAATACTTATCGCATGAGATATTATGTATATATAAAGAAATATTTCCATGTGACAGAGTATACAAAATTTTTTGGCCTTCCAAGATGCTATGGTGCTATAACACTCATTACAAACCTTGCATGGTGGAGTCCCCTTGCCGTGTCAAAGCCAAATGATAAAGTTCATGTATTTATCAGTGATTGTGACACACTTTGCATGGATGGCTGCAAGCCGTGTATCATCGAACAAGTCGATGAGAAACCCCTATGCAGCTATTTGTAGGGCCTCCATAGCTACAGCATTCCACCTTCTTGCTAGTGGGCCATCTCGCACTTGCGCCCAAAATCTTCCCATCCCTTTCAGCTCCAAGTCTTGCATGACTTCCCGAACAACCTTATGAAAAAAACTTTTTGGGATGAGAAGCTCATATCCGTGTTGGATTCTCCTTATCTCTCGAAGGGAGACATTGCCCGATTTTCATCTCCTCTTCTTATGTGGTGGTCCTTGTGCTCTATGGGGAGCACCTGTTGTTGCTGCTCTAGAGGAGGCTCCATCTTGTGCTCCAGGTGGCGGGCCTTGGCATGAGGTCTTCCTCAAGGGGCCAAAATGGCGATATGCTTGCTTGGTGCGTGCCATGCAAGCTTGAGGAGGGCAAGACGGAGAAAAGACAGAGGTTGGGGATGTAAAAATGGAGGAAGCAAAGAAAGCAATATGTGAAAATGAGAAGAAGAATGAACTTTTAACCCATTTAAAACCCAAAATCGGGGTAATGCAGCTTCATACACACTGTCCATCATGTGATCGTAAATCCATAAACTTTTATTGGAATGCGAGGGAACTTCACACGCACACTCATTAGGTGGCCAAGAGCCCAAAGTGGCTCTAGACGACGCCAGACTTCGAACTAGGGATCTGTAGGCTTAAAAAAAAATAAAAATTTTGGGCTCTTGGCTACCTAACGAGTGCGCGTGTGAAGTTTCGTCAAATTCCGATATAGTTTAGTATTTTAAAAATTATCCCACACCAAAATTATGGATGGATTGATAATTGAGAAATCAACATCGCGACTACTGGCCCTTAGAAACTTCGCACCATATAGACTATATAGAGGCATCATGAGTAAAGTCCGTAATAAGAAATGGCAAATTTTTGCATGTTTTTTCTATTGAAATTAATAGTGCTAACAAAAACTGTAAGTAAGAATTGAAAATACAGCGAAGATGCACAGTCAAAGTTGAGAGCAAAGGACATGTAAAATTTTAATTCATATTTTAAGGGCACATACAATCGTTTTGCACTAGGACATAGTCATATGTCCAATGCACAAGGATAACACTATGCCAAAAAAGATAACATTACAAAATGTGTCATTCCATTGGAACGAATGCATCCTTCACTGCTTGAAGTGTAATATTTCTACAATAAAATTTATGACCCTAGATCCCGCGTAAAAACAATTTGAAGAAATCTCCCACGACAAGAAACTCTGGCCTAAGTGCTCCATCCTCGTGTGCTAACAAACACCCGCCCTGCATTGTGCATAGGAAACCGTGGCTCAAAACCGTAACCCACCACGGGAACGGCCCTTCAAGAGAAAAAGGATAATGAATTATTTGCAATTTTTTTTAAAACTCCCTCCCCTTCATCTGTTGCATGGCGGGGAGAGGGAGTATGTGTTGGAGCTTGTGGAGGGGCATGGGGAGGAGGGCATACAATCTGCCACTTGTGTGGCCCCCCCCCCCCCCCCCCCACCTTCACCCTATAAAAAACCCCCCTCCCAAGCTTGGAGGGGGCATTGTGTGTGCTCCCCGCCATCGAGTTGCTGCCGCCGTCCGCAACTGCTGCCATCGCCTGGCTGCTGCCGCCCCCATCGCCATCATCGTCATCATCATCATCATCATCATCTCCATCATCATCCTCACCATCATCACTCCAATCATCCTCACCAACACATGTCATCTCTGTTTCTTCTAGAAGCTTGAGAAGCTTTTATTGAAGCTTCTCTAGGCCAAGTTCACCCATGCCTCCCGGTTTTTTTTAAGACCGTGTCTTGCAAGGCCCGATTCCTGTGCAAGAAAGGAGATCTCGGGTAGTAGCAACTTCGAAACTCGTAAGCGGTGCCAAGGGGAGTTCGCCAAGTCAAAGTTTACTTCATCAATGGCTCCTAAGCAAAAGTTGAGAGGAGCGCACGCGGGAGCTTCCACCCAAAGCACGAGTGGACAACGCCCCGATATCGAATGCCCAGGTTCCGAAAAATATTCCCGCATGGAAAGGATGAATAAAGCATGTTTTAATTCACGCATGGAAACTTAAATGCATTGGGAAATTTATATACTTGTTCGATTTACAAAGTTCGGTGCATGACGAGTACTTGCATTTGCTTGCACTTCCATGGTCAAGGGTAGTCGCATTTTGGAACGTATGATGCATAAGTTATAAGTTGAAATTGCGCGAAGGCGTCCTTGTTGCATCATGCAAAGGATAGGGCATAAGCACATAATGCACTTATGTAATAATTTCCTGGTTGTGACTCGTGTATAAGATAATCGTAGACGGTCATTAAATGATGTCTAAATAATTGCAATGAAAGGAAAAGATTTATGAACTTTGACAAAAACATATAGTATGCAATTCACATGCAATGGTAGCGACATTTTAGATTGAGAAAAGTGATAAAGGATGGATTGACTCTATGATGTATTTATTGACATCTGGTCATGAAAGAATGTTGCGTCCATGCCTAGAGTTCTTTTATCAAAGTTCAAAATTAGGAAAGGATGCATCTTCATTAAAATACTAAAGCTTTGAATTCGATGCATCAATGTAGGGTTTATAAGAATTAGCTCTGAATGTCAATCATTATAGTAAAAGAAGAATCACTATAGATCCTATAGTTGCATAAAGGCAAAAAGGTCTATGGTCTTGAAATTGCATGGAATGATACATCTCACACATCTTACAGTTATTTACATCTTTTAGGGAAAGTACTTGCAAGTTTAGAAGAAAGTATTTGCATCTTTAAAGGGAAGATAATCTTTAATCGTGGGTTGGTTAGATCGACTAAGTAATTCACGTGTAATTGAGTAACTTACATGAAATTCATAAATATATGATTAGTTAGCATATGAAGGTCACCCCAATGTGCTAGGTAGGGTTAAGCTATGGTAAAATTCTGCTTAATATTGCACTTGGGATGCCGATTTAATATTTTCGATCTTAAAATTTCTACCCACATTCATGAAATGTTAGGGTTATCAAATCGCCCATGTAAAAATGATCTAGGGTTCTCACCCTAAGAATCAATTGACCAAATGCTAGACTTCCACAAGGAATTTAGGGACCCTAGGGCCAAAATGTTTATCGGCCTAGTAGGATTAGGGTTTTGGGTTGGGATCAATAGGACTCCCAAACCCTATATCGTAATCAAGAAATACCGTATGATGGGAGATATAATCCCACAAGCTAGGTATTGACATCTATCTCGTGCAACAAGCTTCCTAGGAATTAAGTAGTCGTCCTGCTACAACACTCTTCCTTGGAGACTGATTTGTCAAGCTAGGTTAGTTCTGAATTGCCAAGAAAGCAATTGACCAACCAAGTTAGGGCGACGGGGTTGTCTAGGATTTATTGACTATAATATAAGGAAACCTAAGGTAGTGACAATTTTGGGTCAACAGGGTATAAACCCTAACCCAAGGAAAAAGGGTAAATAAGCAACTTAGCTTACGAAACCCTTGGGATCTTGCCAAGTCGCGAATGATCCAGGATCGAATGCTGGAAGTATTCGAGGAGAAGGAATCACACCTTAGTAGTTGGCCATACGAACGACCATTGGAATGCTCGTGATTATACACTTAGGTGAAGTGATTGTACTTCTTTGCTCAAGGAACTAATTTAGGAAAAAAAACTAATACTTCAGGTTAAAAATCTTGGAGGGAGAGGCAGAACCAGTTACCTCTGACTGTCTACCTGACCCTATCCAAGGGGGTTGTTAGCCGCGCTGGGTACGTGGACCGAGCCCACCGCGAGAGTTCTCTCCATGGGTGCTACTTGGAGAGCAGGAGGACGCTTGGGTGCCAAGGGAGGCTCTGGCCATAAATTCCTTGCCTTCGAATCCTGCACAAGAGGCGTCAGCGACATGACTCGAGATGGGATCTCGAGGCCCGTATACTAGTCAACGGGGAACTTGGAATAGCGATCCTTGAGGATTGCTGGATAGCCTTCGAGCAGGTTATTTGATGTATTCCAAAGACTATGATAAATAAAGATCAAATGTTGAAAAATGAACTTGCTTGACATTGTTTTTCTGTGTCAGTGCTTAAGTTATGTGAAGGAACCAGTGTTTAATTGGTTAATTAAGGAAGTTGTTTTTGCTTGTCAAACTAAATGTGGTAGGTAATTAGATAACTAAGCAACCCAAGGAAAGTGCGGTGGACGTGACTCTGTGTTCATCCTACGGAATGGTGGTCCCGGTTGGCCGGGAACTTTTCTCGAAGGAATTGACAGTGAGGTAGCAATGACCTAGAATCAATAGAGTTAGAGTCTCGATTTATGTTGTTTTAGGGGAACGGAATGGGACTAGGCCTTATGGGCAGAGAGGTCGAGCTTCGCATTCCTCTCGTTTCCCATTCTCCTTGAACCAAGTGTAGTATAAATCCACTTTGACCCTTATGTTCTATGCAAAGTGGTTTGTTTGGGGCTCGACGCTAGCTATCTTCTAGGAACTTGACTACTAGGAAAACCCTGATTCAGGTCGGTCCTAAGTGGGAACGGTCAGATGCTTCCGCTTCGTGGCAGACTTGAGAAGACCTTGATCGCAAACCCCATGACATTCCTTGTGAGTGCCGGGCGGCGCTTTCGAGACTCTCTTCCCGATGGGTTGCTAAGATGTGTCCTATAGGTGGACAGGGGGACACGTCACATGAAGATTTCTTACAAGTTGGAAGTCCTTGGGAGTTATAGTGATGCACTTCGCATGTATTGCACAACGTTGAGCATCAGTCACAACTCGAGGGTTGGCGAGCTTGAACTTACATAAATCCTTGCATGGTATATAACCCGGTAAGCACTTGCACAACTTGGAAGTTGGCTCCTTTGACCTTCTTGATTTCTCTTCTTCTCTCCTACACAATATATATAGGGCTCTCTTCTTGGTTCTTGATTTCAGCAGAGCTTCCACAAGACTTTGTGAGACTCGAATTGCCTTCTCTCATCCTCTTGCATGCATGCAAAGTGATGCTTCCTTCACCTCCTCCACACCCAAGGAGAGCTTTCCTTTTATAGGCTCCAAGAGCTTCTCTTCTTGGAGAGAGAATTGAGTGCCAAGATTGGAAAGGTTGATCTTCATGCAAGATGTGGCTATTCTAGGACCTACTCTACAACACAAAACGTCCAACACAAAGGTTGTAGATCTCGTTGTTTCTGATTACCCCCCGTGGGCCATTTTTAGAGATCGGTTTTCTATTGTGAGATATTTTAAAAATGGATTTACCATGCCTATTTTAAGAAAAGCAACCTTTCAAACTCTATTCTTAACTTATGGTCCATGCAACCACCTTGAGCTATAGATAAGGAGAGTTCATTAGATTGCCTTGGGACTCAACCTTAAGATTGACTTCCACACAAAAGCTTGTGTCATCTTAGACCTTAGAAAGGGAAAATCACTTCTCTCCTCACTTCAAGAGGAGCACGTCTCTCGTCTTTCTTAGTAAGAGAATTACCTCTCTCGTCTTTCTTAGTGAAAGGATTACTTCTCTTCTTAATTCATTAAGAGAGAAAAGACCTTGAATCTTGACTTGTAAGAGAGAGGATGACCCCAAATGAATGCAATGCTCATTACACACAAGTAAACATTCCGAGGCATCCCCGAATGCACACATAAATACATATACACAATGCTAATGCACTTCCTCTTCTTAGAACTCAATCCATCTTCATTTATGTGTAACTCCTTGGTTCTTGTGTACACTCTTACACTTGGCAAGCACTTCCTTTCCCTTTCATAACTTGTACTGCATGTACTAGATATCCCTGTCATAATGCTTTAATCACCCCATTAAGTGATGCACTAGGAATATTGGTCTCTAAATGGTCTCATGGCCATGCTAGATCATCATCAACACTTAAAGAAAAGTGAGTCATTAATTATTGACACGAATTTACTAAATAGAGAATGTGTAATAAGAAATCAATTTAGTAACAACTTGGGGTTTATCGATGAAGATTGGTTTTGTCTTGTTGATGATGTCAAATAGTATTAGTTGATGAAGAGGCATACCTAGGGAGGTAGCCAATAGATCATGAACTTGAATTGCCTATAGAAGAGTGTAATATTTTCACACAATAAAAGTTAGTTGGTTAGTTAGTCAATTAATAAGTTAGTAAGATTACTAACTAAAGACTAACTAAAGTAAAAAACTAACTAACGTTAAAAATTAAAGATTTTTATTTAATTAAAAATATATGTTAAAAATTAAGAGTCGTAAATTTGATATTTTTCTCGGATTGACAAGGACCATAGCCACCCTTTCATGTAAGTTACAACGTGAACGAGACTTAGGAGCTATATTAATCACTAGTATTAATGTGTATAGTTTGGATGGTCCAAAAATATTAGATTTTGGACAAAACTAGTATAGTTTAGAAAATTTAAATATTATCCAAAAAAAGATATGGAGATTTCTAAAACTGAATGTCATTTAAAAGAAAAGATAAGTGATGTTTTAGTTAGTTTGGAGATTTTATAAAAAGAAAAAAATAAAGAGAGGATTTGTAAAATCACGCGCATCACGATCGCAGTCTACAGGCAGTAGACAACACTTCGAACAGAGAAAAGAAGAAGGAGTGAACTGAGAGCTTTATAACCAAGTGTCTTGGCATTTTACCCCCCTTTCGGAGCCAATGGAACCGTCAGATTTATGATCTGAGCATCAGATCACCGATCTTTCCATAATCCCCCTCCACAAAGAGCTTCACTTCTTAGCCACAAGCTCTCTTTTCTAATTCACTATAAATATGAGGCATGGGGAGGCACAAGGGAGCATAAGGATACCCCGAGAGGCTGCAAGAGAGAGGTAGAGAGGAGGATAGTCCTCCAAGAGTTTTTGAGGAAGAGCTTGAAAGAGAGCTTGGGAGAGAGAGAGAGAGAGAGAGAGAGAGAGAGAGAGAGAGAGAGAGAGAGAGAGAGAGAGAGAGAGAGAGAGAGAGAGAGAGAGAGAGAGAGAGAGAGAAGAGACACCTCGAGAGGCTACAAGGGAGAGAGTTAGCTCAATTCCCTCTATTTCGATCCTTGACTTACCCATCTTCTCTTACACTCTCCCATCTCGAATCTATTCCACCTTCTTAATCTCTTGAGTCTACTTGCGGATGATGGCCCCCAAGCGAAGAATGTCATGTATGGATGGCAATCCCATAACCAACAACGAAGCTTCGAGCGAAGGCATCACTGTCAATCCAATTGCGGTACCAGTCATAAGTAATGTATTTCCAAATTGATAGATGCTTGTTTTGATTCTCGTATGAGATACATTAGGCCCATATTATGATGCATGAGTATAGATCATTTCATCTCACATATTCGTAAGATGGAGCTTGCGAAGTGCATATATCAAGGAAAGTTAATTGCACCTAGTTGCATGTGGTTTATTCGTTGATAGAGAAATTACAAGGAAGAATCAGTCAAGGGTTATGAATGGTACAATCATGATATTAAAAATTATACATACAAGTGTTAAGTAAATTTTACATAGAATCACTCTTTGATCCCAAGGGGAAGAGCAGATATGCGATGGAAATGTTATCAGGACTATTCTTGCATTGTTTGGAAATAATGCAATTGGTTTTGTTAGTTGATTGAACAACATCCTAAATGCTTTTACATTCAACTGGTTGTTGGTTTGTTGTTTGGATGATTATTCCAAGTGCTTGTGATTTATGGTAAATGCATGGTAAGGGTCTCTGATGACAAGTTGCCATGGGGATAAAGGAATGTTTTCCTAGAAAATGGTATTAGGACTGAATGCCTTGTTTGTGCTTGATTCTTAAAGGATTTAATTAATAAGGATATTTTGCACGGGTGGATCACCTCCATGATCACACCGCAGATTAACCCAAAGAGGGCATTGCTCGATTCATGGGCCGAAGGTCGAGTGGTGAAAAGGCCAACCATAGGAATGATGCTCCTAGACAGCTTGCGGGTTAGTTGGAGCTCTGGACTCCCCTTGCTAGGTGTGGGTTACTACAGAAGGCTTGTTACACTTTCTGACAAAGGCAACCCCCTTGCATAAACTCTAGTGGAAAGATGTAGAGTTTATGTGGACCATTGATTGTGATGACACATTCAACATCCCAAAGTAGTGTGTCTAATTGAAGCACCCATTTTGCAACCTTTTGATTGGACGAAGGAGTTCCATGTGCACACTAATGCATCAGTTGAAGGCCTAGGCGCAGTCTGATGCCAAAAAAGCTCCTCAAAGTTAGATCAACCTATCTATTATGCAAGCCAAAAAGTAACTGACTAAGAAAGGAACTACACAGTGATGGAACTTGAGTGCTTAGCTATGGTGTTCACCTTGGAGAATTTTTGACACTACCTACTATCGACACACTTCAAATTATATGTGGATCATAAGGCCTTGTCCTTCTCTTGATGAACAAGCATATGTGAAGGGAAGAATGATGAGATGGCTCCTTTTGTTTTAGGAGTTTGACTTTGAAGTGGTTACCAAACTAGGTCACTCACATGTCCTGGCTAATCATCTTTTGCGAATCCCTCATGCGATGAAGAGGAGTAAGATAAATCGGACCTCCCGGATGCTTCCCTCTTTCTAGTCAAAACTGTTACCCCATGGTATGTAGACATAGCCAACCTCTTGGCAATGCAATAGTATCCCCCTGGTATTTCCAGCCAAGAGAAGAAGAAGCTTGCTTTCTAGCTTTTTGTTTAGGTAGTTGCTTCATAATGCCAAAACTTGCAACCATTAAATGGGGAGTCAAATGGACTCCAATTGATGAACAGATACTTGCATTGGATTCAAGCGTCAAAATGCACCTAGCTCCCTGATATGTGTGATGATCAATATATATTTAAAAAAAATGCATATTTTATAACTCTCGGGCTACTTTTGCACTTTAAACTCATCTCTAAAATTTAGCCCATTGAACCCATGAATTGATTTGCATAAACATAAATCATAAAGAGCATTAAGCTGCTTCAAATATAAATACATAACAGAGCACAAATACTGCCCTTGCCCTATCCCCTGACAAAATCAAAGCATGAAGTCCACAAGGGATATGCTAAATATAGTCTGAAAAAGATCTAGAGCTAGTCACTTACTAATTACTCCAACATGGACCAGCTAAAAAGAACTATCAAAAAGATAATCCTAAGTGGTGGTGTGTCCTACCTACCTGACCTAGGATAATTGGACTAGAAACTCCTACTAGATGAGGATTCCTATAGGTTGGTCTATAAAAAGTCACATATTTTTTTGTTTTACCATATTTTTTAATTCGGCACTTTATACTAGACTATATTAAAAAGAAGGGAGTTGAGTGTATTATGATCCAAGGAGAATAGGACATTTACCCTAGGTCTTGTCTCGATACCCAAGAACCTACCAAGCCCTCACAAGGTGGCACTAAACCTTTTTTCTTTCACTCATTTTTGTTTTCGCTCCAACTATTCTTACTTAGGCGATGATCATCTGCACTTTGAAATTTTTCTTTCTTTATTTCTATTTGTCCAGGGGTTAGAACTCCTTTCTACACACCTCCGTATTTTATATATTTCAGATATATTCATGGTTTTTTCTCTTTTATTTAGCAAGCCTAGCTGCCTCACAACTAATAGGGATTCCTAGAAATGGCTATCCATAGCAAGCTAGCTGAACAGGGTCACCACCCAAAAAATAGCTCTTATGCCTGACAATATCTTTATTGGAGGTGAACAATAGCTCAAACCTCCCTAAACACATCTAACCTAAGCTTGGGACTTTTCCTTCAATGACATCCCCTAACAAAAGAAAAATAACCCACATACATATAGACATATGGCATAAAGTGAAAGAACTCATAAAGAAAGGATATCACCTAGACTTGGCCACAAGAAGCTTTTGCACAGCAAGAGGCTCCCTCTAGGTGCTTCATTGAATATGTTTATGTAGCACTAAAACAAAACCTATTAACTATACTTGCACCAAATAAACAAATGGCCCTCTTGGCCTAATGAAATCAAACAATTCTCTACAAGAACAAAGGACCCTCTTGACCTAATGAAATGTAACCATAAAGCATACCATTCATTAACCTATTGGCTGAAAGTAAAACCTTAGTCCCCACATAAACCTTATTAAAGCACAAAACTAGACCAAGGGGATGGCCATTTAGGCCCTACACTAAATGCATCAAATTATTAGCTATTCCTCTATATAAATAGTAAGGGGTGTCTGACGAATATGCCATTGAACGATCCAATGCATCCATGAAAGAATAGAAAGATGGTCAATTGCTACATGTCTTATAGCCCATATTAACCATTGGTGGCCAAAACAAGACATGTTAGTAATAAGTAGTCCCCACAATAGCCCTGGACTAACATCAGGAGGTATTTGTAAAATGCCCTCATTACAGTTAAGAAAGACACCTTCAACAAAGGCATAATTAGCCAAGGAATTTGCAAAGCAATTCCATTGTCGGGGAATTAGTTGGAAAGGCACTACATCAAAGATCTCAAGGGTGCCTATGGTTGCATGATGGTACATCCTTAGAATGGGATCTCTCACACTATAGATCCCATTCAATTGGTCAATCACTAACTACGAGTTGCCTTCTTTTACCAATAACCAGGGAATACCACTGCGTCTAACTACATTTAACCCCATAAGCATGGCCTTGTATTCCACTATGTTATTTGTAAAAATATTATGTAAATACATTCCCATTTTTAAAATCACTCGATGATGGGGATCTTTTATGATAACCCCTACACTCGTATGCTTAGCAGGTCCTCAAGAAGCTCCATCAAAATATAATGTGTAAACCAAGGCTTCATTGATGTAACTTACCATGGCAATCAACCTACTTGTACTTATGATAATTAAAATATAATCGAGAGAGGGGTTGTAAGACAAGTACAATTTCTTCTTTCTCACTAAACTCAATGGGGATGCTAGTAAGAACCCTATGACAGTGTGGCAATAGACTCAAATATCCCATGTGAAAGATTTGTCTTGCCACTCAATAATGTGGTAATCCTTACTCCACTAGATCACTTTTTCTTGGTGGTAACGCTACTCTAAATATAGATGTTCAAGATAAAGAATGACTTTTCCCATCCAATAATCTTGGTACCCTTAGCAAGTTCAAGCTGGATCCTGAAGGACCTGCAAAGGCACCAAGTCTAATGTCAGCCTCTACACATAATAGGGCTTCAATTTATTGAATTTTACTTTAGTTTTGAATTCTATACCTTGCAAATGTTCTAAAATGATTGTAGAGTCATTCTTTCCTATATGAACAATCTTATAAGGATCATCTCATTGGGGTTCCAACTTGCTTGAGAAGAGCTCACAAAACTGGTATCATAATCTATGACCAATTGACCCATAGAAAATTTATACTTCTTAGCCCAAAACTTTCATTCACTTCTTTCCTATTTTCTAATGTAACAAGGCTTGCAACTGAATCTCATCAAGATGTGCAAGGAAAGTTAGCCTTTCTTGCAATACTTTCTCTTCACCCAAAGAATGGTTTAGAGCGAACCTTACTATAGGCAATTCAATCTCCAAAGGTAAAAAATCCTCTTCTCCATGTAATAATTTAAAAGGGATGTGACATGTAGCTCTTTTTAATGTTATATTATAAGCCCAAAAAACCATGTACAACTTCTTATCCTAATCACACTTACCTTCAGATATAGTCTTGGATAAAATCCCCACAAGCTACTTACTAGTACTCTCTACTTGCCCATTACCTTGGGGGTTTTAAGGCATAGTCTTATTATGTTTAATATTTAGAGCTTCCATAAAAGACTCAATCACTTTATTCAAAAAATATGTCCCATGGTCAAATATAAGCTCCTTAGGTGGACCAAAATGGCAAACAATCTGCTCCAAAATAAAACTAGCTGTCTCTTTGGCATTATCCTTCATCATAGCACAGGCTTAAGACCACTTTGTAAAATAGTCTATTACCACAATTATATAACACTTTTGTATAGTTGATGAAGGATATATAGATCCAATGAAATCAATGCCCCACTTCTCAAATGATAGCATAGCCATAGTAGCAGTCAGTGGGCACTTTCTATTCTCCCTATTGTCATGTATCTAACATGTATCACATCTCTTGACATACATAAATGCATATTGGAAAATGGATGGCTAGTAATGCTAGCTCTCAAATATTTTTGTGCAGTCAACCATCAAGAAAAGTGCCCTCCTCCACAAGTAGAGTCATGACACTCTTCCAAGATAAAAGGAACCTCATCACGCATGACATATCAACAATAAATATCATCAACTCCTTGGCAATATGGTGTTTCTATAATCAATGCAGATTTTAACGCTTGCTACCTAATTATTTTCTTTTTAGCCTTCAACAAAGAGACTGATGGGACCTAAAATGGGCCAGCACTCGCTATGGTACTAGCCGGACCTCATGCATATGACAAACAACCCCTCACATGGCCTTGCGGGCAAGGAGCATCGAAAACTCACTTTGCACTAAATGCTTATGATGATTTTGCGTTTGTATCCAATATGTAGTCCAACGTTCACCTTCCCTTCTCCTTAGAGGGAGATCCCATAACATATAGGCATAATGCCTCATAATACACACATAGGGAAGCACCTCTCGACTGATTGCCGTGGCTCCACTACGACTCTCCTACACCTCAGGGATTGGCCCCAAGATGCATCACTAACACATACAACATTCGCACAAACTCCACTCTTTCATAATTCAGCGTTCTAGGAGATTTTGATTTGCCTCACAAAACTTTCCCTATGGAAGCGTCCGTGTCTAACCTACGGCTTAGGTTTCCTGTCCTCTCAGCATTGGTCAAAGTTTATCAATCAATTGCAATGCATTCTAGGAGATACCACGTGGCATGCTTGATACAAGGTGTATGAAAACTGTGCACAACCAATTTATGATTAAAAAACCAGCCATGTGAGGTGCGAAAAAAATCCCTTTCATGAATTTTAACTAAGCGTTACGTGCTGCGCTGCTTTAGGGACTAGCACCGAAACTTCCATGCTACTAGTCGCCTATATTTAATTATGAAATGATCCCTAAATGCTATGCACAAAGAGGGAAATCAGAATTTGTATCTTTTCAGCAATTAGATCATCGCACAAACTTCCTCCCCCCTTACCGTTTAGGTGTTGCTGCGGTGCATAGGTGTAAATGGTTGTTTTGTATCATTTTTGTATGTTAAAAAAACAATAAACATGTACTATAACACAAAGGAGGAGGCCAAACTAAGGCTTGACCTCATGCTTAAACCTCACCAAACATTCATGCACATAAATCTTATTTTTCCATATTTTTTGAGCGTGAAAATCCCAATTTTCTTTATTTTTTGCTATTTATTATTCATAAAAAAATATATTTTCTGATGTATTTGTGTTGGCTTATTATTTTGACTGAAACTTAACATTTTCTCTGATTTTATTCCATTTTCACTCCTTAATCCCAACTCAAAATAAAAAAAACCACTCATTTTCATTGAAAATGACATTTTACGAGTTTTAAAGAATTAATAATGACTCTAAATCATCATGGGTTCTGCATTTTTGTAATTACAGCCCTCAAACATGATGCAATTAGGGTTCAAACAAAAATTCATCGCATATGAACAACATTTGGACCATGAAACAACAAAAATAAGCAAATATCTTCATAAAATTGGAGCATACCGCGTGTCTTGCGTGTTGCGGGTTTTTTAATAATTATTCTGAGCAGCCCACGGACTGGCCAGCAACCATTCTTCAGTGCTGAACCTCTTTCCTCAGCCTTCTTTTCATCTTGAAGCAATCCGGGACAAGCATTCTTCAGCCCCTCTTCTTCTTGATTTCTCGCACATGAATAGCCTCTATGCAGGAGAGAGAGGGAGGAGAGAGAAAGATTGGTTTTTTATCTCTTGACTCAGTGCATCATTTCTTGATCCATTTGTGGCGATGGAGGGCGAAGGATAGAAGCATCTCAGGGCCAGGAGGGCTCCTCTCCATTCTCCTGATTAGAAAATGATAATGAAGGGAGGAAAAATGGGGCGCAAAAAAATTGACCCCCCACGCCCCTCCCCCCCTCCCCCCCTCTCCCTCCCCCCCCCCCACCCCCACCCCCACCATCATTTCATTTCGTGAGCATTTTGGCTCTTTAATTAGAGCTTTAAGGCTTAATCCCCAATTATCTAGTTCATGCATTTTGCTTTTACACTTTCGACAAGTGGTTTTTTTGCGGAGGGGCAAACGACATCGGATCCAAGATCCGTCTGGATGGGTGGCTCTGTGGCATTGAAATCTACAAAGCTGGGCCCTGTCATGCTCTTCTTGACTTCCAGATCCAGTAGCCGCTTCACAATCCCAAACCTTGCGGGGATTAAATGGGAGATCAAACGACCTCGGAATTGAGATCAGACACTTGCATTGGATTCCTGACGCCATTTTGCATCTAGAAAAACTCCAGCTCGGCCATCCGCCACCATTTGATTTCCATGAAAATAAGCACTAACGCTTTAGGGACTTACCGCTTAAAATCTTATTGATTGCCACCGCTGCCTTCGATGAAGTCTATTTTTCTCCTGATATTCGTAATTTTTGGCTTTTTTAAAGCACTTCTTGGCATAAAAAATCATCTGTCTCATTGGCGACCACGGGATAGGGCGACTCAACCCGTCGAATCCCATGAATAGATTTGCATATAAACAACAAAAAGGAGCATTAAGTTGATACAAAAAATACAGAACACAACACATCACAGCTCATACCCTACCCCCTGACAAAACCAAGGCATGAAATCCACAAGGAGTAGGCCCAGCATAATTTGATAGAAAGTCTGAAGCTAGTCGCTAACCGACTGTTCCAACACAGCCAAGCTAAAAAGAACTATCAAAGAGGTCACCCTAAGTGGTGGTCTGAACTACCTACCTAGCTAAGGACAACTCAACTAGGAGCTTCTACTAGGCGAGGACTCTTATAGCCTGATCAAGAAATATTTTCTTTTAGCACATTTCTTCTGTTAGGCTTTTATTTTCCATACTTGGGCATGTAAAAAGGAGGGAGCTAACCGTAGTGACCCAAGGAGAACAGGGCATCGGCCTCGGGTCTTGTCTTGGTACCCAAAGACCTACCAAGCCCTCGCAAGGCGACACTTAATCCTTTTCTAATGCTCACTTTTATTTTCACTCCAACTTTCTTTTATTTTCTTTATTTTATGGCAAGATGTCACCCCAAGGAAGACAAGGCATCGGCCTCGGGTCTAACTCGTCCCCATGAACCTAGCAAGCCTTCGCAAGGCAATAAACAACAGCTCAAGGAATTTTTATTCTTTCCTTTTCTATTGTTATAGGGGTTAGAACCCCTTTTTACACACCTTCGTATATATATACTTTCTTTGAGATATTCAGGGTGTTTCTTCTTTTCATCATCATCATTTTAGTAGGCTTCTCTAACTACCTCACAACTAACAGGATTTCCTAGAATGGCTACCTAGCGGGCTGGCAGAACAGGGTCACTAGAACTGCCTTCTAAAACAGGCCTTTCAATGCCTAACAATGCCTTGCACGAGGCAAGGACTACTCAGACCTCCCCTAGACATACCTAACCTAAACCTGGGACTTCATGCCTTGATTGTCGGTCCCCAACAAACAAAAGAAAGAATTCAAGTACACAGATACATATAACGTGAAAGAATAGGCACTCGTAAAGGAGAGATATCACCTGGATAGGGCCACGAGAAGCTTCCACGTAACAAAGACTCCTTCTAAGCGCTTCTTTGAACTTGTCTAGCACATGACTAAAACAAGAAACCATTAATTGCACCCGTACTAAACAGACAATTTGCCCTCTTGGCCTAAAATGGATAGTTCATTCTAATCCATGCAATATATGATCTCCATGGCATATACATCACATCCTATCAAACTAATCAGGATACCATAAAATAGGAGGACTAGCCTCATGCTCCTCATGCGAGTTAGCTAAAAGATTGATCTACGCTCTTTGTAGATCCACTAGCCCAAGTCTTTCTATTGATATCTCAGTAATAATGGCCATCTCTTCTTGGGTACTATGAGCTAAATGAATGGCATCATTAGGTTGATATATCTCATCCCCTTGGTCATCATTCAAACGGATCACTTGTCCCAACTTTCCAGTAACTCCTCCTATAGGGAGAATCATGGATTTATGATCATTCAGCTCTTCTCTAATTGGACCATTACATATGTCAATGATATGACCCAAACTAGTTAGAGCTTCAAGCCTAGACCCATCACATAGATGCATCTCAGGGCAACGGTCCCTATTGTTAGATGTCGCATTATGGCCTTTAGTTGCATCCTCTTGGGAATCCATCAAAGCATGTCCACATGCAATTCCTAGCCCTTCATCTGGCACCCTAACAGTATTTTTAGAGGTTTTGGGCCTCCAAACCCATCTCATATTCCTTTTCATATTCTCAGACTGCCTCATCTGCCCACATTGGTCCAATGGACTCACTGTGGATTTATCACCATTACCAGATGGCCTCACAGCCTTATGGCTTCTATTTAGTACTGGTGGACCTTTGGCATGCTGCATCTTCTTCATATGAGATGTCTTTACTTGCCTTTGTCCACTCTGCAACAACTACTTAGCCATAGGAACCATGCTTTTACTAAAAGGAATAGTATCTATTCGAAAGCATGATTCATCTGTAAATTGGAAAGGTCTCTCAAGAGCCTTACTAGGAGCATAACTAGAACCACCCATAAAACGCTCATCTAAGCTTGTAGACCTAATGGTTCTATCAATTCCACCGTCACAACTACCTCTCATGGAAGTGTTGCAAGCCTTGATGGGACTTATTGGGCTTGGAATCTTTTTATCCCCAAGGGGTATATTATCCCTACTATTGCCATTTTCTACTTGGAGATTTTGCTACCAAGGTTCCTCTCATAGGCTGCGTTGGTATCAACAAGTGAGCTGTCTCCTTGTAGAAATGGTTGGAAGCTAGGATGCACTTGTACTGAGTGGGGAAAACTCCAAAATTTTTCCCAACATCTCTGAATATGTCCCTCATAATCAATGGCATGCATCTTTGCTTCCCTTAACGACTTAGGATTCCACAGTTCCACTTGGATTTGCCTGTTAATCTCTAAGCCACTCAAAAAGAGCTCACATAGCACATCACCTGGCAATGCAGTAGCTCTTCTTGGCCAAAGCCTCAAAATATCATCAAAGGCTCTAGCGTATTCTTTAACAGAAGGATAGGACTCGCCTAATATAACGTGCCTGCTCCTTAAATTGTGGGACACGTCTTAGTAGTCCATCGAGAGATATTTCTAGAAGACATCGCCTGACACTCCCAAGGAATGACACGGAGTTTGCCAACTAGAGACTCTCGAGCCTGCCCCGCAACGGAACTTATCCGACCGTTTCCACTAGGATCGACCTGAAGTTCGAGTTCCCAGCCAACATTGCCTAAGGTCATAGATTGACTTTTTCCTAACATTCCTCGTTAACATTTCCTTTGAGGAAAGCTCTCCGCTAACCAAGACCACCCTTCTATAGGCTAGACCCATTGGTCACATCCACCACACTTCCCTCGGGGGTTGATTTAGTTATCTAATTACCTACCACATTATGTTTGACACATACAAACAGCTTCCTTAGTTAATCCGTTAGTCACAGGTTCCTTTACGTAATTTAGGGCACAGACACGAAGACAAGATAAAACAGGATCAAACACTTCCTTAACTTATCTTCAGATTAATGTTTGTCTCCCGCCCATACATGAGAATTAAGTGTTCCTTTCTGCCTCCGCAGAAAAATCCTTACGTCTCCCGGCAACAACCCCGAAGGTTTTATCCTACCAAGATTCCGCCTTGTAACTAGTATCAAGGCCTCGAGATCCTATCTCGAGTCATGTAGAACACTTGTGTAGGGCCCGGAGGCAATTGGGATTTACGGCCAGAGCCCCCACTGGCACCCAAGCGTCCTCCTACGCCAAGTAATTTCCACGGAGAGACCTCTTGTGGCGGGTTCGGTCCACATTCTTGGCGCGGATTCACAACCCCTTTGGTTAGGGTTTGGTGGGTCGTGGGGGTAGCTAGCACCATCTTTCCTTAATTATCCCTTTAGGAAATCAACCACAGCTGAAGCAACCAGCTTAATAACAATTACTAGGGAAAACATCCCTTTTATTTCCATGGCAATCAGTCATCTCACACCCGGCCATGCAATCATCAATCACAACAACTTGGATTAGCATCCAAAACCACATCAACAAACAGTTGAATGCACAACCTCTTACTTCAAGGCATCGCAATCCCATTGCATGCACAACCATAATTTAACTTGGATGTATCAAAAACACTTTTACAAGCTTTCCAAACAACCAAGCATAACTTGGGTCAGCAATCCATCTTTAACAAGACCAACCTTTGTTAAAACCATTTCAATAGTTCCGAGCAACATGCTTAGCATGAATCAACTACCCTAAAGTTCGCTCTCCCCCTTGGGTTAGGGTTTCGCAGGGTCGATTTAGCAAGTTCCTTCTAGGTCCTTTTGTCTTGCACGGTCCTCGACGGTTGCAACTTACTTGACAATCTGTCTAGTTCATTGAGTTTCACAACCATAGATCCTTTAATGGACAACCCTTTGTTGGAAAAGAAACGACTAAGTCCTTGGAGTTGGGTTCTTAAGTTTTCAAGGTATGGCAATAAACCCTCCTTGTTGGTCATCAATTGGACATCAAGTTTAAGTAAATGCAACATCTTCTAACTTTCTATCTTTAAGTGTGATACTATGCATAAATTTTCTAGTCAAATTCACTCATGCACCAATGCAATAGCCACTCTTATCACCTTTCCACTCTATTAGCCCCATTAAAGTGATATGCAATGAGAAGTTCCTGCATTTATAACCTCTAGACCCTAGTGTATCCACCTTCGTGCGGGTGTTTGCAAAGGTAAACGTATATCACAACAACTATTTTGTCGTAGGAAATTTCTTAAGTATGTATTGGATTCCTAAATGGATACATCATAGTGTAGGACAACTTAGATGTTTAAGAGAGCGGTTTTGATATTGATAATAAACTTATTTAGGATGCAAACCATGCCATTATAACCTCAACTGAACATTATATAACTCGTACTAAGCCTTAATAAGTTTGCATCCTATGCGGGAATAGATTAGAAATTCCTTTCATTTCATGTGATAAATCTTGCTTATAGATTTACTTATGCGTACAATGGAGGACAGAAGTTCCTTTCGAGTTTTACGGGTCACCTGGATGTGGAGAGAGGGTGACGAGATGTTACGGTTGGTTGTGAATCCACTGGCATTTCTATCTTCGACCCTGGCTTCCGCGCTAGTACTCTTAGTAAGCTTTCCCTTTGGAGCCATCTTGCACACATGATCCTTCACCGTGGGTCCTTGATGTGGTGGCTTTGTTCAAGGGCGGCTCGCAAGTGGTCACCAAACTGATGAGGGAGATGAAAATCCGATAGTGTTCGTGACTTTGAAAATTGCCTTGGCTGAAGATAATCCCTAACTTCCACCCCTCTCTCTCTCTCTCTCTCTCTCTCTCTCTCTCCCTCTTCTTCCTCTACTTCTCTTCTTCTTCTCCTTCTCCTTCCTTCACTTCTTCTGTCCTTCTCTCCTTCCCTCTTCTTCTCGTTCTTCTTCTCCTTCTCTCTTCTCTCTCTTCTCTCCCTCTTCTTCTCTTCTTCTTCTCCTTCTCTCTTCTCTCTCTTCTCTCTCTCTTCTCTCCCTCTTCTCTCTCTTCTTCTTCTCCTTCTCTCTTCTCTCTCTTCTCTCCCTCTTCTCTCTCTTCCCTCTTTTTCTCCTTCTTCTTCTCCTTCTCTCTTCTCTCTCTCCTTACCCCTTCTTCTTCTCCTTCTCTTCTTCTCTCCCTCTTCTCTCTCTTCCCTCTTCTTCTCCTTCTCTCTTCTTTCTCTTCTCTCCCTCTTCTTCTCTTATTCTTCTCCTTCTCTTTTCTCTCTCTTCTCTCCCTCTTCTCTCTCTTCTTCTTCTCCTCCTCTTTTCTCTCTCTTCTCTCCCTCCTCTCTTCTCTCTCTTCTCTCCCTCTTCTCTCTCTTCCCTCTTCTTCTCCTTCTCTCTTCTCTCTCTTCTCTCCCTCTTCTCTCTCTTCCCTCTTCTTCTCCTTCTCCTCCTTCTCTCTTCTCTCTCCTTACCCCTTCCTCTTCCCTTCTCTTCTTCTCTCCCTCTTCTCGCCCTTCCCTCTTCTTCTCCTTCTTCTTCTCCTTCTCTTCTTCTCTCCGTATCTCCCTTTTCTCTCTCTTCCCTCTTCTTCTCCTTCTTCTTTTCCTTCTCTTCTCTCTCTCCTTACCCCTTCTTCTTCTTCTTCTCCTTCTCTTCTTCTCTCCCTCTTCTATCTCTTCCCTCTTCTTCTCCTTCTTCTCCTCCTTCTCTCTTCTCTCTCTTCTCTCCCTCTTCTCCCTTCAGATTGTCCACGGGGGCGCAACTGTCATTCAATGATGAGGGAGAAAACACCTTGACGGAGCCCTCAGGGGGGGCGCTGCTGCAGATCGAGAGCCAGGGAGGGGGCCGTTGTCTGTTGCTAGAGGGGAGGCCTGTGGACACTGGAGGGGGGCTGCTGGACCAGATGACGACAGGGGGGTGACACCTGCAGCAAAAGGGGGGGAACCTGTACGTTAGCCTAGGGGGGTTTGTTGTGCTTTATAGGTGGAGGGGGGGAGGTGGCAAAGCGGTGCCACCTACCACCTGGGCTGCATGCCCCCCATCTCCAGCTCACTCCCTCTCTCTCTCTCTCTCCCTGCCATGCTCACGGTAGGGGGAGAGAGGGAGGAAAAAAATTTCAGAAAAAAATATGCCCCCCATCTCGAGCTCACTCCCTCTCTCTTTCTCTCCTTGCCATGCTCACGGCAAGGGGAGAGAGGTAGGGGAGAGAGGGAGGAAAAAAAATTTCAAAAAAAAAAAAGGGGGAGTTTCTATGGGGGAGGCACGGGGGCACAAGGGGGGGAATGTTACATCCTCTGCCCCTTAGAGGAATCAAGATGTCCTCATCTCGAAAAGATCTGGGGGGAGACAAGCATTACTGGGCCTTAGAGCCTATGGGTTAGGGCCCATCATGCTTTCACTGTGCTACTTTGATTACTCAAATTCTTAAAACAATAACTTCCCAGGACATCTAGTCATCAAGCTTTCCAAACAACCAAGCATAACTTGGGTCAGCAATCCATCTTTAACAAGACCAACCTTTGTTAAAACCATTTCAATAGTTCCGAGCAACATGCTTAGCATGAATCAACTACCCTAAAGTTCGCTCTCCCCCTTGGGCTAGGGTTTTGCAGGGTCGATTTAGCAAGTTCCTTCTAGGTCCTTTTGTCTTGCACGGTCCTCGACAGTTGCAACTTACTTGACAATCTGTCTAGTTCATTGAGTTTCGCAACCATAGATCCTTTACAACCCTTTGTTGGAAAAGAAACGACTAAGTCCTTGGATTTGGGTTCTTAAGTTTTCAAGATATGGCAATAAACCCTCCTTGTTGGTCATCAATTGGACATCAAGTTTAAGTAAATGCAACATCTTCTAACCTTCTATCTTTAAGTGTGATACTATGTAGATTTTTTCTAGTCAAATTCACTCCTCATGCACCAATGCAATAGCCAGTCTTATCACCTTTCCACTCTATTAGCCCCATTAAAGTGATATCCAATGAGAAGTTACAGCATTTATAACCTCTAGACCCTAGTGTATCCACTTTCGTGCGGGTGTTTGTAAAGATAAACGTATATCACAACAACTATTGTGTCGTAGGAAATTTCTTAAGTATGTATTGGATTCCTAAATGGATACATCATAGTGTAGGACAACTTAGATGTTTAAGAGAGTGGGTTTGATATTGATAATAAACTTATTTAGGATGCAAACCATGTCATAACCTCAACTAAACATTATATGACCCGTACTAAGCCTTAATAAGTTTGCATCCTGTGCGGGAATAGATTAGAAATTACTTTCATTTCATGTGATAAATCTTGCTTATAGATTTACTTATGCGTACAATGGAGGACAAAAGTTCCTTTTTAGTTTTACAGGTCACTTGGATGTGGAGAGAGGGTGACGAGATGTTACAGTTGGTTGCGACTCCACTAACATTTCTATCTTCGACCCTGGCTTCTGTGCTAGTACTCTTAGTAAGCTTTCCCTTTGGAGCCATCTTGCACACACGATCCTTCACCCTGGGTCCTTGATGCAGTGGCTTTGTTCAAGGGCAGCTCACAAGTGGTCACCAAACCGATGAGGGAGATGAAAGTCCGATAGTATTCGTGACTTTGAAAATCGCCTTGGCTGAAGATAATCCCTAACTTCCACCCCTCTCTCTCTCTCTCTCTCTTCTTCCTCTACTTCTTCTCTTCTTCTTCTCCTTCTCCTTCTTTCACTTCTTCTCTTCTTCTCTTCTTCTCTCCTTCCCTCTTCTTCTCCTTCTCTCTTCTCTCTCTTCTCTCCCTCTTCTTCTCCTTCTCTCTTCTCTCTCTCTTCTCTCCCTCTTCTCTCTCTTCTTCTTCTCCTTCTCTCTTCTCTCTCTTCTCTCTCTTCTCTCCCTCTTCTCTCTCTTCCCTCTTTTTCTCCTTCTTCTTCTCCTTCTCTCTTCTCTCTCTCCTCACCCCTTCTTCTTCTCCTTCTCTTCTTCTCTCCCTCTTCTCTCTTCTCTCCTTCTCTCTTCTCTCTCTTCTCTCTCTTCTCTCCCTCTTCTCTCTCTTCTCCTTCTTCTCCTTCTCTCTTCTCTCTCTTCCCTCTTCTTCTCCTTCTTCTCCTCCTTCTCTCTTCTCTCTCTCCTTACCCCTTCTTCTTCCCTTCTCTTCTTCTCTCCCTCTTCTCTCTCTTCCTCTTCTTCTCCTTCTCCTTCTCCTTCTCTCTTCTCTCTCTCCTGACCCCTTCTTCTTCTCCTTCTATTCTTCTCTCCCTCTTCTCTCTCTTCCCTCTTCTTCTCCTTCTTCTTCTCCTTCTCTCTTCTCTCTCTTCTCTCCCTCTTCTCCCTTCAGACTGTCCATGGGGGCGCAGCTGTCATTCGACAAGGAGGGGAAAACACCCTGATGGAGCCCTCAGGTGGGGGTGCTGCTGCAAATTGAGAGATAGGGACGGGGCTGTCATCTGTTGCTAGAGGGGAGGCCTATGGACACTCGAGGGGGGGCTGCTGGACCAGATGATGGCAGGGAGGCCTGTGGACACTGGAGGGGGGGCTGCTGGACTAGATGATGGCAAGGGGGGTGACACCTGTAGGAAAGGGGGGGGGCCCTGTACGTCAGCCTGGGGGGGGGGTTTGTTGTGCTACGATGGAGGAGAGGGCGCCCCCATTCGCCAGCAGGGGTAGTTTTTTATAGGTGGAGGGGGGGAGGTGGCAAAGTGATGCCACCCGCCACCTGGGCTGCATGCCCCCCATCTCCAGCTCACTCCCTCTCTCTCTCTCTCCCCGCCATGCTCACGGCAGGGGTAGAGAGAGGGAAGAAAAAAATTCAGAAAAAAATAAAAAAGGGGGGGAGTTTCTATGGGGGAGGCACGGGGGTACACTGGGGGGGGGATGTTACACCTATCTGCATCAGCTGGCCTAAAACTTGGATCATAGGCACCTTCTTCTCATATTCATCTAAAAATCAATCACTCAACTCCTCAAAGGATTTAATAGACCCCCTTGGGAGGCTCCAGTACCATTTTCTAGCCTCTCCCTTTAGGGTACTTGAGAATACGAGCATCCGATGAATATCATTGAACCCACTTGCAAGGAAATTTAGGCCATGTTCTCGTAAATGCACCATCAGATCCTCATTAACCAGCCCATGAAACACTGGGAGATCCCTATAAGGAGGAGGGCATATAGTCCTTTCCTTTAGGATCAGCACTGGGCCATTAAAATCCTCGTAATTATAACCTAACTCTAGTGTCTTAGGGTCTTCAAATTCTTCAATTTCCACCTTTACTGGTGTAGGGATGTTAATATTATCCTTAATGTCCCTTTCTGCCAACTCATAAAGTGGTCTAAGGAGACCTATAGCTCTTAGCATGTCATTCTGATCCTTTCTTAGAGGATCTTCCATATCTTTCCCCTTCCTAGGCAATTCCATGATGGCTTTATCTAGGAGCTTCTGCCCCTCATCAAAAGCAAACTTATCCTTAGCACTTAGGACCTGGGGACCGTGTCTTTTAAGCAAAGGTTTTCCCTTTACATCTGGGGCTTCTAACATCCTTGTGATACTTCAAATTTTGGCATGATGCCCCACCACATGGGATGTTTCAGCCATAACTACACTCCACTGTCTGTCGAGTTTTTTCCATGGCACTACGACTTTAGCATAATCACTTGTTGATGCCATGACCGCTGCAGCTTCCAACATACTTATTTCATGCCCTCTAGGTTGATGGATGGTTATACATGATTACTCTTGGACCACACCAAGGCAAACCTCGGCCCATGCCATCACATTAGAGGATGGGGTAACCACTAACTGGTTACTCTTCTCATCACATAAATTTTCTTCTGTAGAGGACTCATGCTCTACATAACTAACTAAGTCCATCAGTAAATTTTGTATAGGGAAAGCCAAGGTTTTCCATCCTTGAACAAAACCCATTTTATGGTTAGCTTAGCATACTCCTAATGAAAATTATAAACTTAGGTCCCTTTACAGCCTAGATTCAGAGACCGCCACTTATAGCAGCTCCCAGCAAACACACCACTGATGGGACCTAAAATGGGCCAGCATTGGCTATGGCACTAGCCAAACGTCATGCATACAACAGACAACCCCACCACATGGCCTCGCGGGCCAGGAGTGTCTATAACTCACTTTGCACTAAATGCTTATGACGATTTTGCGTTTGTATCCAATATGTAGTCCAACGTTCACCTTCCCTTCTCCTCAGAGGGAGATCCCAAAACATATAGGCATAATGCCTCGTAATACACACATAGGGAAGCACCTGTCAGTTGATTGCCGCGGCTCCACTGTGACTCTCCTACACCTCGGGGATTGGCCCCAAGATGTGTTGCTAACACATATAACATTCGCACAAACTCTACTCTTTCATAATTCAACGTTCCAGGAGATTTTGATTTGCCTCACAAAACTTTCCCCACGGAAGCGCCTGTCTAACCTACGACTTAGGTTTCCTGTCCTCTCAGCGTTGGTCAAAGTTTATCAATTAATTGCAATGCATTCCAGGAGATACCACGTGGCACGCTTGATGCAAGGTGTATGAAAATTGTGCACAACCATTTTATGATTAAAAAACCAACCATGTGAGGTGCGGAAAACAACCCTTTCATAAATTTTAACTAAGCGTTACGTGCTGTGCTGCTTTAGGGACTAGCACCGAAACTTCCGTGCTACTAGTCGCCTATATTTAATTATGAAACGATCCCTAAATGCTATGCACAAAGAGGGAAATCAGAATTTGTATCTTTTCAGCAATTAGATCGTCGCACAAACTTCCTCCCCCCTTACCATTTAGGTGTTGCTGCGGTGCGTAGGTGTAAATGGTTGTTTTGTATCATTTTTGTATGTAAAAAAACAATAAACACGTACTATAACACAAAGGAGGAGGGCAAACTGAGGCTTGACCTCATGCTTTAACCTCGCCAAACATTCAGGCACATAAATCTTATTTTTCCATATTTTTTGAGTGCGAAAACCCCAAATTTTTTTATTTTTTGCTATTTATTATTCATGGAAAATAGGTATTTTTTGATGTATTTATATAGGCTTATTAATTTGACTGAAATTTAACATTTTCTCTGATTTTATTCCATTTTCACTCCTTTCTCCCAACTCAAAATCGAAAAAAACCACTAATTTCTATTGAAAATGATATTTCACGGGTTTTAAAGAATTAATAACGACTCTAAATCATCACGGGTTTTGCATTTTTATAGTTATAGCCCTCAAACAGGATGCAAACAGGGTTCAAATAAAAATTCATTGCATATGAACAACATTTGGACCATGAAACAACAAAAACAAGCAAATTTCGTCATAAAATTGGAGCATACCGCATGTCTTGCGTGTTGCGGGTTTTTTAATAATTATTATGAGCAGCCCACGGACTGACCAGCAACCATTCTTCAGTGCTGAACCTCTTTCCTCAGCCTCCTTTTCATCTTGAAGCAATCCAGTCGGACAAGCATTCTTCAGCCCCTCTTCTTCTTGATTTCTTGCACATGAATAGCCTCTATGCAGGAGAGAGAGGGAGGAGAGAGAAAGATTGGTTTTTTATCTCTTGACTCACTGCATCATTTCTTGATCCGTTTGTGGTGATGGAGGGCAAATGATAGAAGCATCTCAGGGCTAGGAGGGCTCCTCTCCATTCTCCTGATCAGAAAATGATGATGAAGGGGGGAAAAATGGGGCGCAAAAAACTGACGCTTCCCCCCTCCCCCCCCCCCCCCCCCCCTTCCCCCCCCCCACATTGTTTCATTTCGTGAGCATTTTGGCTCTTTAATTAGAGCTTTAAGGCTTAATCCCCAATTAACTAGTTCATGCATTTTGCTTTCACGCTTCCGACAAGTGGCTTTTTCGCTTTTGGAGGGGCAAACAACATTGGATTCGAGATTCGTATGGACAGGTGGCTCCATGGCATCGAAATCTACAAAGCTGGGCCTCGTCACGCTCTTCTCGACTTCCAGATCTAGTAGCCACTTCACAACCCTGAATCTTGCGAGGATTAAATGGGGGATCAAACGACCTCGGAATTGAGATCTGACACTTACGTTGGATTCCTGATGCCATTTTGCATCTAGGAAAACTCCAGCTCAGCCATCCGCCACCGTTTGATTTCCATGAAAATAAGCACTAGCGCTTTAGGGGCTTGCTATTTAAAATCGTACTGATTGCCACCGCCGCCTTTGTGAAGTCTATTTTTCCCCTGATATTCATAATTTTTGGCTATTTTAAAGCACTTCTCGGCATCAAAAATCATCTGTTAGAGACTCCAACTTCTCTTGTGGAGATAGATAGTGTGTTATGGTAGTATACCAAGATGGAATGGAGGTCATATTGATTTTGAATATACCCTCGAGCTCACTACTTTTAGCCTTCCTTCGGCTCCCCAAAATCCACAAGATATTCAACAATGCCCTGCGACTTTGGCAGCTTACTTCTAATTTCATAGTCAAACTCCTGCAAAGTGATCAACCACTTACTTTGCTAGGCAATCATTTGGCTGCAATGTATTCATTAATAGCCTCAGCCCCTCTGTCTTTGTATAAAATACTATCTTTTCATATAGGATGTAGTGGTTGAATTTCTTCATTGCAAAGATCATCCAAAGGCACAGTTTCTCCATGTAGGTATAATTGATCTCGGGTTTGCATGACTGGCACATGCAATCAGATGGTACCATTTCTCCTCCCAAATTTGGGCTAAATAGCATAGTTGATATGTTATATCGTAGTTGTTAAAAATATATAAAATATCTCACTTCTTTTAAGCGATTCTAGGATTACTACTTTTTTCAATCCTTGCTTCACATCCTCAAAGATACTTGATATGGATCATTCCAAGCAAACAAACAATAAAAGGACATTAGATTTATCAATGTCAATGTCCTCTTAGCCAATGCATTAATAAATTACCAATAATATAATTGATTATAGAAAGCTATGCACTTATTTAGGAGTGCATGGTGGACTTGTAGCAATAATAACCTTTATCTTTTCAAGATTAGAGTCGCAATACCAGCCGAGCTAACCACATGGCCCAACTACCCTCGTTGGGGATCTTGACAATGACTGTTGATTGCTTCCTCATTCCTTGCATGATGGTCGATATGGCTTTACCTAATGCTCCTGATAATCCTCTTGTTGATCATGATGATGTGGCTTCGTTCTATTAGCCCCTTACAGCCACCTTTCCCTCCTCCTTGGCTTCCTTTCCGTCTAGATGCAGTAGAGGTGGCAAGGATAGTTCTGATAAATGGCGTTCATGTCATTCTCCTCTTCTAATAGAAAAAAAAACAAAAGAAAAAATAAATAAATATATATCAGTCATGGGAGAAAAGGACTTCGGTCCCTGTTATGTCGACCTATTCTTCGAGAAACGGTGGAAACACCATCCGGAGTAGGGCAAAAGAAAAGAAAAGAAAAATAAATAAATACAAAATTGTTATGGGAGAAAAGGAAGAAATTCCATGTCATAACAAGCCTCATTCAAAGAAAAGGTGGTACACACTTTGGACGAGAAGCTGGATGTGGAAAAGGTGGTAATACCTCGCAGTCCAAGATAGCCAAATCTCTAGCAGAAATTTTGCACTAGAAGTTCCCAAACTGCCTCTCTTGGTGCATTGGATCCAGCAACCCCATCAGTGCTTTTGATTCCTCTAACAGCCACCATTGTTTCTCCTATACAATTCGAGCATCAGATGTGTTAGCTACCTCCTTGGGTATGCCTCTTCATCAACCGATCCAAGTGACATCATCAACTAGAGGAAACTGATCTTTAGCGACAAACCTTGAGTTATGTGCGCTTTCTTCCTAACCAGATGGGGATGTGAGTATCGGTTGTCCTTTGTATTCATGAATAGAGCGTGAGACAAAGGGTGAGGTGAGTGACCAATCCTTGCCCTTTATATTCAACAGAGAGGTGAGATGTGTGAATGGAGAGTTGCATGCATGGAATGGGCCTCTTAATGCACAACACACAAAATCGTTCATGCGCACGGAACTATAAGGCTCATTGGCCTTCCTTCTCACACTATATGTCGGCACATGGCGGGCTGCACAATTGCACCATCAATTGTGCACAAGGCATGCAACCTCTGCATAAGTGACAGTGATGATAAAATCAATGGGTTTGCCCTCCTGTATCTATTAATAGAGTGTGACTGATGTTTCAAACAATTATTGAGAGGTACGGATTGAGTGATGTTACGACACTTGGAGTCAGGTACGTTCTCGTTTCCCTATGCACACACGGGATGGGTCTCTACCATCACCACAAGACATACCACCCTATTCTGTACACTGCACGACAAGGCTCCCTGGCCTTCCTGCTTGCACCTATGCCAAATGGGGTGGAATGCACTAATGCACCATCAACTGTGTGCATTGGCATACTCCCTCTTAACCATCTCCCTTGATTGATTTCTAAGCTGGGTGTCAGTCTAGGTTTCCATCATTATTCAATTGAGTGATGTTCGTTGTGGAGCGAGTGACTACTCTTTTAATCCAATTTGAGTGACTGTAAGCTGAGTGCTACATCCTTCACCATCGACGATTTCTCGTGACTTCATCAATAATGTTGCCTGCCTTGGTGTTACTATGTGGCCCTTGCTATGCTAGACACAGTGTTCTGATGACACTTTGGTACCTCCTACAGTCAATTGCAACACAGCACACGACATCAACAATTCAACATGGGCCAAGTTTTTCTAACCCTACACTTTTTGTTTATCAGTGATGGTCATGTTTTAAGTGTGGGGATGTTAGCATCTGGTCTGTTGTCAAGTCCTAGGTCCCTATTGTTCAGTTCACCATTCCCGATAAGGTTTTAAGTGTAGGGACGCATCCCTGCGCATCCGCTTTGTATACCCTCATGCATATACTATAATCTACTCATGCATGTATGCCACGCACTGATTTTACTTTCATAGGGTCCCTTCCCCACCCACCTGTCCTCTTTTACCTCGCTCCCAAGATTGTTCTTTCTCTATTTCTCTTTATCCCTTGTCTTGCGGGTTTTCCATGTGAATGCATCCTATGTTAATGGGAACCCACATCCAACCTTATAGCCCTATTTGTCCCTTTGAACTGGCCACTTTTCCTTTTTATAGCCCCCTGTTTCAAGCCATGAATCATGTGTTATTAATTTTTGAAGTATTTTTTATCCATTTAACGTGTTTTCATGTGAACGTCCTTTTTCGCTTTGCGCCAGCAATTTGATGTGACAACCTTGACCTATACCTTTCCTTGGACATTTTTCATGTTTAGTTCCCATCATTATGATGTACAGTTTATCAATTATTAAATTTTCCATAATTTTAGGTATTTTTGAGTATTGTTTTTTACTGTTTTTCATGTGAACTTGCCTTAATTTCCTCAGAATTTAATTCCAATTACATAACCCTGTCCATTTTTCTTCCCTTCTCGACTTTCCTTTTTTCCCACCCTAATCTGGCCTACCAATTTTATTTTATTAATTTTTATGTGAATTTTTGTGCTTGTTTTTTCTATTTTTTCCATGTAAATACCCCCTAACACCGTCAGAACTGTATTTTGACCTGACGACCCTATTCCATCAACTTCATCTAACATTTTTCATTTTCTTTGCCCTTCGTTCCGATGCATGGATTTCACCTCTATTAATTTTTTACTTTGTTTTCGTTGATATTTTGCCATTTGTCCCATGCAAATGCGCCTTATTGTCCCCGGAACCATGTTCGACCTTGTCTATCCTAGCTCACCTATTCCTATGGACATTTTTTTGTGTTCACCTTGCCGGGTTTGGACCGCCAGATCTTTTTGTATTAATTTTTCTTTGTGATTTCAGGTAAGCTTTTATGGTTTTTTTCATGTGAACAGGTCCTCTCTCTATCGGAATGGTATTTTGATGTGCTAGACATCTCTGAAATTAATTTTTGTATGATTTCGCGTCCTACTATCATGTGTGTTTGTGTGCGAATGCCTCCATCTTTGTCTCTTGACGCGTCTGTCATGCTGTCGTCTGCTTGCACATATGCATGGATACCCTCTCATTCATCGAAACACAAAATTTTTTATGCCTACCCGTGCACGCCTTTCTTGTTTCCCATGCTTTAATAATAATATTATTATTTAATCAATAACAATCCATCAATTTAAATCAACACATAATTCAAAATAAACACCCCCTCTCACCTCCTGACCCTAACTACCCTCCCCCCACCTTTCCCTCTCCTCTCTCGTCTCTCTTGTTCTTTCTTCTCTCTCTTTCTTGCTTCTCTTTCTCTCCCCAATTCTTCTCTTGCCCTCTCCCTACCTCCCTCTATCCTCCTCCCCTCTCCCTACATACCCTCCTTCCTCTCTCTCCTCCCTCCTCCTTCTCCCTCGTCCTTTACCTCTATCTCCTTCATTCTCCTTTACCTCTCTCCCCTCCCTCCTCCTTCCTCCTCCTTCATTGCCCTCCCCTCCCTTCTCCTCCTCCTTCTTCCCCTGCCTCCCCCACCTGTGCCCTCCATGCCTCCCCCAAGCCGCCGCCCCACCTTGTTGTGGCCACCACCTCCAACCCCTGCCTTCCACCTCTTCCCCCACCTCTCCTCCATTCTCCCCCCACCTCCTCTGCCTCACCCTACCGTGCTCCCTGTAATTCCTATTTCCCTCCCCCACATAAACACCCCCTACCCCTTCTCAAGCCCCCCTTCCCACACCCCCCCAACACCCCTTTCCCCCTATCAGGCCCTCTTCACCCCCATAACCCCATGTCCCCCTCCCTTTGGTCTTTCGGGATTTGGACTTGTGCATACCACCTCCTTCCTGCATACGACTGTTCACGCACCGGGTGTGTTCCTTACACGTAGCCATATGTGTGTTGATCATTTTTGCAGCTGTTCGCACGCGGGCGCATCTTCGAATTATTTATATATATATATATATATATATATATATATATATATATATATATATATATATATATATATATATATATATATTGGTGGCGATTGTTCGCGTGCATTGCGTCCCATTCGCGTGTACGTGTGCCATTTAAAAGCCCTTGTTCAAACGCGAGGACGCGCGTCTAGTTTCGCCCGTGCCGCAAAGTTGTCGTTCACACGTAGTTGCTGTCGAGAACCTCATTGTCTCAACTTTGATTATTTTAATCCCACATATTAACAAACGATCCTAAAAAATCATTAAAATTTAAAAAAAATTATAAAACTCAATGAAAATTCATTAATGTTCCAAAAAAATAGAACAAAAATAAAAAATTCCAAAAAAATCTTGAAATTTTAAAACACTTTTCTTCATGATTATGAACATCCCCAATAAAAATACAATTTAAAAACTGATGGGCAAATAAATCTTTGGGCAAAAAAACTTATTTATCCCATGAAAAAATGCTTTAACAATTTGCGAAAAAGTGGAAAAATTGCTGTCAAAATTTTTGCAAATTCAAGATAATTCTTTTTAATATTTCTGATCTTTGGGTTGCCCTTTGGTTTTTACAAATTTAAAAAAATGCAAAAAATTATAAAAAAACACAAACAAAAACATTATAAAAATGCCACAAACTAAACCAAACCAAAACAAAAGCAAAAATTACATTCCATTAAAAAAATAATAATAAAATAAAATATTAACATCAACAAAGTCAATTTAGGAAAGAAAGAGAAAAAAAACCCACCTACACTTTAAACCTCCCACTCCACATTAACACATTTATTTTTGAAAAAACAAACAAACAAACAAAAACAAAAACAAACAAACCAACTCAATTTAGACCAAAACAAAACGACCACCTCTCATCACACACAACCGAACATAAAATCCAAATCACCCTTATTAAAAAAAAAAAAGAAACAAACAAATGGCCAACAACTCCTAACATAGACCAATCCAAATGTTTCAGATTCCATTCCCCCCAAATGTGATATGACATTGAAAATTGTATTTTGCCTAAATCCAACACCATCTACAATAAAGAAAAATTTGACAAAAAGATGAACCTCAAATTTTTTTAAAAAAAATCACAAACATCATATAGCCCTTACACAAAAAAAAAATCATATACTCAACCAACACATGATACACCCATTTGCCAATTTTGTCATGTCCCTTATCTTTTTATTTTATCATGGTATTAGTATTTGGTTTTTCTGTACTTTACAGGAGCCCGACTATTACTTAGTCGCCCTGCTGTTTTCACTCATGAATTTTTCTGTTATACGGATTGCTTGGACGAGGACTTGTGTGCTTCAGACCTTGCAGGTGTCCACCCACCACTGCCAGGTTCTTTCTTTTTCTTTCCCTCCTTCACATGCACATTAACACACAAGTAATTATAAATAAAAATCACCTGACTGTTGCACCCACCAAATTAACACAATGCACTTCCTAACTTTGTAATTAAAATGAACCTGACCGTTAATTGTAAAAGAAATCCCTGCTATTGCACACACACTTTGGCACAATAATCCACCTAATTTTCTAAAATTAATCCACAGTGCATGCGCTACAAACACAATTACTATTGGTAATTAACAATGAACCCCCCAGAGTCATGCATGCATGCGCTTTGTGCCAAAGATCATGTAGTTTCTAAAAATGAATTGCATTAGTAGAGACCCCCAATCCAGTCAAGTCAAAATGAGTGGGGTTGGGCTACGAAAATGACCCACCATGCATTAACAAATTAATTTGATAATCAATCGAGCTTAATTGATCATCTAATAAAATAAATCGTGTAGTTTTCACCCACTCACTTCAACACACCTTAGGTATACGTCAACATCTATGGGGATTGGGATTTCTTAATCAGAGATGTCGATCATATTTGTCTGTTTTTATTCTAATGGTCCAAATCCATGATTCTATTTTGAGTATAGTCAGTGTTTAGGATACGATGTGTTTGACTTTTTGTTCTTTGTGAGTGCTTGATTATGGGGTTTCAAGGTGCATGATTGTCTGTATTGCATGAAGCTTTCGGTCGCATGAGTGCATAGGTCATGTCAAAATTTTTATGTAGGATGTGGATTGCTTGGGGAAGTCTAGTCCAGTTCTATTTATTCCTCTATTTCTTTTTCTTGATATTTTTCTTAGTGGTGGCTTGCTTGGGTTTTGCAAGAATTTTCCTATTTTTTTTGGTTGTGTGTGTGGATATCTTGTGTAGTCTGAATGGCATCTTCCTCTACTCCCTCGATTGTGATCCAGCATGTGCCATTGCCGGTGAAAGACTATTCCCTCCTCTTGGAGGCAGATTGTATTCACCATGCGGATCTCCGTTCATTTGTAGTGCTTAAGTTTCCACTTGTGGATAACAAGCTCTACTACTCTTTCTTGGCGTCATACAAAAAATAGTCTAGTTTGCTGATGCTTCTACCTATCCACTGCTAATATCAGTGAAGCATTATATTTGCCTCTTTCAGCTAAGAAGGTGAGACAAATTTGTAATGATGCAAGACCATCTTCCAATGTAAAATAATCCATGAATTATTGTGCCAATTGTAATCAACTCATGGTTTGGCAGCACAAGGTAAACTCCTTGACCGTTATTTTATGCGAACCCTTCATAGGATGGATGCAAGACTTTAATGCAAGATCAATTCATGTACCATCGATGTATATTTCGTATAATCCTTTTCATGCATATACCTTCTATGTGCATAGCCCTCAAGGTAACCTTATTTGTTATTCATGCTAAGTATTTGGGTACAAGGGTTTGTGCGAACCTCAATGCATCATATGCATAAATCTATGCAAGGTCATCTATTGTTGCAGAAAGAATTATCCTATAATCCCCTATGAGTTCATTAACTATTGAAAAATAAATTCAAGTTACTTATTAAAATGAACTCATGCGCATGCCAATGCGATATAACCTATGTCTCAATGAATAGCGGAGATGGTAATTAGTACCTGGATATTTGGATATGAATTATCCATACCCAACATTGTATTCATATTAGCAGTAATGCCATGGCCGGTGGCTCCATTGTTGGATGCAGGATTACCGTTGGGACATGTCTCCCTCCGTTTGGGGGCCATACTTTCGGCTTATAAATAAATAAATAAATAAATAAATAAATAAATAAATAAATAAATAAATAAATAAATAAATAAATATCTCATCGGAGAGGCAACATGCCTGGGTGACTCTCCTCTATTGCAAAGGGGTTTAAACTCATGGGAAAAAGAAAATAAGTTTGCAAGGGAAGGGAAAGAGCATGTGGTCACCCTCTATGGAGGGGAAGAGAAGAAGGCTCCTTGGAGTGTTTGTTCTCTCTATCTCTCTCTCTCTATCCCTCTCTCTCCCTCTCTCTTTCTGTCACCCTCTTTCTCTCTCTCCCCCCTCTCTCTCTCTCTCTCTCTCTCTCTCTCCAACAAGGGGGGGAAGAATAAGGTGCCCCTCTTCTCTTAAGTAGGGGGTTTTTAGCAGAAGGGTGGGGTATTATTGGGGGGGAAACGTGGGGAGGAGGTGGAGTGGTGGTGTCTCCCCCACCCACCACATGTCATTGTGGTGCATAGTGGCGGGAGCTCGTGGAATGGCCGAGGGAGCCACATGGCCTTCCCTTCATCAGCATCATTGTCACCATCCTCTTCGTCAACGTCATCTCCTGCTTCCTCTCTGATGTCGCCTGCTTCCTCCCCCACTTCATCTTCCACTTCGTCATCGGCCTTGTCATCTCCTTCATCGTAGTCATCATCACGTTCTTCCTCTCCTTCGACAACTTCTTTCTCATTCGTCAGCTTCCTTCTCATCATCATCGTCTTCGCCACGTCGCCCTCTTTCTTCCCCACCCCTCCCCCCCGCCACCTATTCGGTGACGGCGGCAGGGGGAAGGGATTAAAAAAATTTCAATTATCTTTACTCGTTTTTTGGGGGGGGATTTCTACGTGGGGCGGGGACGTTACATCTTTGATAAGGCTGACACTACTACCACTATGCAGCTCTTCTATGATAGCTTTTTCTCTCTTTAATATTTGCTTTAGTCCCTCATCCTACAGAAGGTTCTTCCTTCTACTCGATGATTAATTGGACTTGGCTACTTACTCCCTTACTAAAGAGAGCTTATCTTAATCCAACAAGTACTAGCTAGATAGCTAGACTTTCCACATATGTCACATTTGACATTAGGGTAGTTTCTCGAAAAGTGCTGACCACCACACCACTTACAGCTAAATCTTGATGAATTGCCCCCTTTATGACATCGACTTTCTATCAAGTTTTTCTGCTTCTTTAGGTAATTAACATCTATGGTTATTTGTCTATAGTATTCCCTTATCATATTGGTATAATGCTTCATCATGTCCTTGACTTTGCCAAGAACATTTGATGCACTAGGCTCATAGTCATGATCATCTACTTGTTGTTCAACTAGCCTAACCACCTAATTAGGGATCAATCGTCTGTTTAGTTGGCATGACACTAGAGTTCAGCATTTGGCTTCCATTATTTAGTGGAACCATTTACCTATCCTTCAGCATAGCAACATTAGGAGGAAATAAGAGCATGGGCACATTCTATATTATGCTTTCTCTTCCATTCAAATTGGTCATAGGTGTACTAGTTGTACCTTAACTTTCATTGATCAATGTCAAATTATTTCCAAGACCTAGACTCAAATTTAGGTTTTCTTTAGATATGTAAGCCACTTGTAAGAGTGACTCTACCTTCTCTTGCTCATATAATAGTAGTGTTTATATCAGCAAGAGTAGCACTACTCAAGTGCACTTGGATATTGAAGTCTAATCCATGTGAAAAGTCCTGTAGTTGGACAATAGGTTGAATTATAGGAATAGAGGTTTGCAATTAGCAAAACACCTCTATCAGTTTCTTAGCATATGCTTGAGCATTCTCATGGGGCTCTTGACGTGTCACATTTAGAACACACAGTTGTACTGACCACCTCTCTTAAGGGAAAACTCTCTTTAGAAGGTAACATAAAATAGATCTATTGTAGTTATGGTTCTGGCTTTCAAGCCATAATACCACACCATAGCTCTTCCTTTCAAAGTCATATTAAAGAACATCATAAGATGTCCTTCATTCTGAATTTGTCAATTGAATATTACTTTATGGAATTCATTGATGTGGAGCTCTGCATCTTCCGCTACAAATCCATTAAAAATGGGTAGAGAGAAACCTAGGGCTAGCAAATCTAGCATTCTTACAAGTATTACAATGGGTAGCACCATAATGAGAACTGGATTCACTATAGGGGTCTATATTGATGGGACTACATCCCCACTTGAAGTAGACTGACTTATTGGGGTAAGAGGCACACTAAAGCTTCCCCCTTCCCCTAATTAGCTAGCTGGGATAAAAGGGCCAACAAGACCTCTCTTTCTCATGGATATCAGATTACTACGCTTAGGAGAATATCTCCTAAGCATCTCAGTTCACCATCTAGCCCTTTCGTCTATTTCTTGACATTGAATCTTGGCTTGATGATATCTATCAAGAAATAACATATCTATTTCAATGCTCTTTGGAATATAATGAACAAGTGGTCTCTATTAACTAAGATTCAAAAACTGCTACTTATCATCGGCTGCCAACAAACACACTACTTGTCTGAGGACAAAAAATGGACCCGACACTTGCTCTAGGACTCTACTCAAGCTCTTATGCTCACCAAACCATGCTCACGGTCTCATGGCTACTAGGAGTGTCTAAAGGCTATATACTAATCTAGCTAAATCATATGTTTGTAATCGATTTGTAGTCCAACGATCTTCCCATCCCAACTCCAATAGAGGAGGTATAACATGCATACAAGGGACTAACACCTCATTGTTGTGAGCTACCTCCTCCAATAGACCTGGAGGAGTCCTCTTAGTAGTTGACCGAAATTCATATCTATGCACATCACCATCCAGTCTCCCCATGGGAAACCTAGGACTTAGTTGAACATGGGAATCTTAGTTCTACTTCACACAGGAAGCGTGGACAAGTCACCCCTAACAGCAATCTAACGCCCACATAAGAAAGACCACTTTATAATCAATCAAAGGCAGGAGTGAGGTTAATGCTACACTTGGTTCAAATAGAGGGAGAGACAGGGGAGAGTGTAACTCGATCCCCCTACCCATAAGGTAAAATCTCAGTTCTAGTCCCCCTAAAACAATGTTAAACTTGGTAACTAATCCTACTAATATTGGGAGGGTCACAATTTAATCAGCTCTATCTAGTGTTTAAAAGTTACCCGACTTATCGGATCCACCTAGCCATAGGCATTTGATCATCAATATTGAAGCCTCCCTCTTTCCTCGATTGGGTTTTCTTTAGTTTCTAATTAGCAAAGCATACTACCATGCTGTTTGGACATATTAGAAAAACAACTTCCTTTTATTACTCAATTAAATTGGGTTCATTAAACTCAATCTTTAGCACATAACAAACAATTTGAAAATCAAATACTTTATTTCATAATAACAAGCAAAATCATCACTCCGCAGAGTGGTATAAAATTGTCTTTTCGTAAAAAGACATTGTCCACCATAGGACCTTCCAATCTCATAGGATTGGACTGTATGTGATCGCACTTTGTCCACGATGGTCAACAGAGAATTTATTGGAGGCTCAGAGCCCCTTTAAGCTTCCTTGAGCCTTAAGAGCCATCCTACATAGCAGGGGTACTTATCACTCGGCCCTTTGACCTCTTAGACAGGTGCTTGAGTGATCAAAAACCAAAATCACATACCTCCCTCGGAAGCATAGGATCTCCACCCATAGGTGAGTTTTTCCACACTCTGCAAAGTGTTAGGAAGCATTGGGTTGGGGACCCCAACGTCCCGAACCACCACAATCCACAACTCGTCTGACTATTTTACAAGCACGGAATCATAAGAGACATAATTCATCATTCACAAATCCAAAAGTATACATAACCATAAAACATTTTTAACACACTTGTCAATGTATGCGATGCATAGAATCCATCCCCTTCATCAATTCCCGTATTCTTTTCTAAAAAGCAATTGATAATACTAACATATTTTTGCAAGTTTAAGTGTGTTCTAACTAATCGTAATCTATGTAACAAACTTATCCTATGGGATTTTCTAACATTACTAACTTATCTCTCATTTTATCATAAGATACAAAAAAGTAATAACATAAAATAGAAAAATTAGAAAGTTGTAGAGTTAATAGCTTAAAAGTGATCCTTTTCTTATGTACTAAACTTGATTATCTCTGTTCGTCCATCCATCATGATTACGGGTTCTGATTGCAACCTCAGTTTGTTGTGGAATAATCAGTCCTTTGGGTTGAATGGATTCGGGGGTTGCTTCTGCTTGCACTTCAGCAATGACTACTTCCTCGCATTGGGGAGATCTCCGAGCATGACCTTGCTCAGCATCTCGACATCTCTTAGGATCCATGGAAGAAGCTTGATGGACTTAAGTAGCGCTTCTGGGTAGGTGTGGAGAGAGAGAGACTCGGCTAATTGCAGCAAAGCTTCGTCGCATCAACAACAAAGAGACTTCTGCATGGGTTTCTTTTTTTTGTCATGACACTCTATCCTTGTTTATATAGTAATCGGGGGGGGATATAAAGAGAGAATGCTTGCTTTTAGTGTTTTTGATGATATCATTGATGATGTCAGAGAGGGGCTCTATTTTTAGAACGTAGCATGGAGATATGACGAGCATCGCATGTCGCGTCGTTGGGCACATGCATCACTCCCAGGCAGCGACCAAGGCATAGACCTTGTCATCTTGGCCTTGGCATACTTAGCAATGGGCTAGAAGGCTTTGTTGGCACCGTTGGCTGCACACGAGAAGCTTCCACTAGCTTGTAGAAAAAGCTTCCCAAGAGGTCACCCATCTTGGCAATGTTATCACCCAAGTGCACTTAATTGCCAAGTGACTATCCACCACTAGGCTAGTTCTTTTTTTTGTTCTATACTATAAACATAGTTTTAATAAGCTTGTCTTGGGAGGGTTTTCCAAGCCTTCCTTCAATTATCTTCATAGTTAGAGCTAGTTTTAAAAATGTGCAATCTTTACCATTTCATTTTCAATATAAATCAATTTTTTGGAATATATGCACACATTGTTTATTAAAATAAACTAAGTAATGGGAACATTACAATTGCACACACATATAGAGTACTTTCCAGCTAATCTCTATGGCTCCTATGGTTCTCCTACACCCTAGGGATTGGCCCCAAAAGATGCATCGTCTCAAACATAAAACACAATTGTAACATTATCCATTCTTTTTTTAAACTACTCATTCCATGTGATAGTTTTATTTCCTCACATAATTAGTCCCCAAAGAAAATCACGCTATCCTACTCAAGGAATCCTCACACTTAGAATTGGTGGTCAATAGTTTTAACAACTAATTGCAATGCATCCAGGAGACTTTCTCTTTCTTGATACCATGTATAGGAATGCAAATGCAAGGTGTAATGCCATATAGTGCTGAAACAAATTAACCACAAATCAGCCAACATGTTGTGCAAATACAATCTTTCCATGATTTTCTCTCTCACAAAGTGCTACGTCACTTAGAAGCAATACCGGACTAATCTGTGCTATTGTTCCTTTAAAATTAAATGAAGTGAGTCTTATATATCATAATATGCATGGAAAGTAGAATTTAATTTATACTTAACTTTCCACAACTCCGTTCTTTCTATCCGTTAGGTTTTGCAATCATACACCAGTTTAAGAGAGTATTTCATGTCATTTTTTCCATGTAGAAAAATGATAAATACACACTTTCACATAAAGATGGAGGTAGACTGAGGTAAATCCCCCTACTTTATCTTCACTATATATCAATGCACATAAACATGATATATTGTAAATTTTTATGCATAAAATTAATTTTTGAATTAAAAAACTATTTTTATATTTTTATATTTATTTTAATATTAATTTTTGGTTTTATTTATTTTAAAATTTATGAAGCTTATGTGGATTGTGATTCAACATTTCATTCAATATAACTCCATAGGAATACCATTTGAACCATAAACTTTTGTGCTTTAATTTCGGCTCTGAAATTCTGATCTCATTCCTTTGATAGGATATAACACAAGTTAACACTATTTTAGGAAAAAATGTGTGACTATGCTTAAACAAAGGAGTTGATGCTTAGCTCTACCTCATTTCATACTCTCCAATTTAAACCAAGTGCAATGTTAGCTACTCTCGTCTCTGATTGGTTATGAAGAGAGTATCTTAAATGGACGGTGTTAGATCGTTGTTAGGTTACCTTCTAATGTTTCCTCTACAAAGTAGAGAGTTCCACATTTAGCTACATCCATAGAACTTTTTAAATGGTGACTAGATACTATTACATGTGGAACTAGGAGTTTTGCTTGACTACTCCAAGTCTCTATTAGGTTATATCCATTATGTATTCATACAATCTAGTTGCATCTTCTTCATTGCTTATCATATCTATACATTTTACATCATTGTTTGCTTCTTGCATCAAAATTTCTCTTTCTTCAATTAGTTCTTAGAAAATGTAAATTCACACATGCCACATATTATTGACATGGATATGTGTTGCTGACATGGATATCAAGCAAAGCCTACTCACAAATGGACTAGAAATACCTATGGCTTAACATGAGAACTAGAGTGTAAAAGCCATTATTCTCTAGTCTGTGTATAGCTTTGAGACCACAATAATCTATTCTAGATCATTTTACCTTCAAAAGAACTTGCTTGAAGATTTTGTATCCCACCTCTAAAATCTACTCTAAAGCACTCGCTTAGCCCAAATTTGTAAGCATTATATCCACATTGCATATAGTCAATTGGTATTCTTACTCAAAACAAGCTACAACATGAGTCCATGGTGACATAATGCTAGTCAATACTTAAAACTCGTAGATGCATACGTTTATGGTGACATAATGCTAGTCAATACTTAAAACTCGTAGATATCAACCACAGGCCCACATGGAACTATGAAAAGTAGCATTCACATTTTAAAAAAAAGTGATGCATAAGTAATCAAACAAAAAATAATTAGAATATATACACATAATAAATAAGAGTTACATTAGTCTCACATTGTCATTGCTTTGATGAGCCAGTCTCAAATCATCATAGCTGACAAACATACTACTATGTGCCCCTTCTTCCAATGTCATATATATCCACTCTCAAGGAGGATAATAGTTGCTTCTCTTCTTGCCTTTGGATGATGACTATTCCGCATGTGTTTTTCTAGCCTCATCATAAAGGATTATCCATTTAGACACAAATTTCACATTGTTTATATCAATTTGAGTATGTGTGTCAAAAGAAAGCTTAATGTATCTTTTCCACATGGAATCTCACTTAGAACCTTTTAGACTCTACAATTATCCACATTTTATGTGACCAAATCTATTTGAGCTATGTATTTATTGGTGTGGTACATTGTTTGTGGTATAAGCCATCCTTGGGCTATTAAAAATCTTTGGGTGGGTGTTTTGAAGGGAAAACTCATTCACTACCTTCATCATCACTCAAAGAAGAACATCCATTGAGAACTTGGTACTCCTGCAAGCCCCATCTCATCTATAAGTGAATTGGATAATGAACTTGAATTTCAAAGAAGGCCCTAGTTAGCTCCTTCATGGGACATAAAACTAGATGGAGTTGGCATGAATTTGGGGAAAGCATGTTGGATCAACATCTTTTAAAGCAATGAAGCTATCCAATTTGTAATGTGCCCGTTGTCTAGGCACATTTTTAGCGGTCCAGACGAATCTAAGCGATGCTGCCCAGCACTCCCATGGAATGTTACGGGGTTTGTCGCCTAGGGTTTCTCGAGTCCACCTCGCAACAGAACGTTCATAGCCGAATCCATTAGATCGACCTAAATTTTAGGTTTCTAGTGGTCAAGGTCTCCTGACAGCATTCTAGCATCGGGTCCTGGACATCCTACTTTATGCAAAGATACCCAAGTCGAAGCAGATCCATGCCGCACTTGGTTCAAAGAGAATGGGAAATGAGAGGGATACGCCACTCAACCTCTCTACCCATAGGGCATAGTCTCATTCTGGTTCCCTAAAAATCCATGAGATCGGGGTTCTAACCGAACAATTTCTAAGCGTTGGTAAAACCTTGTGAGAAGCCTCCCAATTCTCTAGGATCACCCTGCCATAAGGCAGATTCGTCAGGGGTTCTGCCTACCCGCTTCCCTCAATAGATGTTCTTTAGTTATTTAATTAGGTCCTACTACAATTATGTGTGACATTTAAAATTAGCTTCCTTATTTATGCCTTTTAGGAAACATGATTTGTTTGTGTAATTTACAGCACAGACATGAAAACAGAGCCAGAATCCTTTGACAAACAAGTTCAAATAAGTTCCTTAACTTATCTTCAAGTTAATCTTTGTCCCCTGCCCATACAGGAGAAATTACATGTCCCTTTTGCCCTGCAGAAGTAACTGGTCAAAATCACATGGCACCACAATTTTCCATCCTTGATCTAGAATAGGATATTCCAATGCCACAGACATTGGGGCCATGGAGGTCTTTCAACTCCATTCCGGACTTGGCAAGGGGTGTTTAGAGCTCCACTTGACCCGCAAGCTGCCTAGGAGTGAAACATTATTCCTGTGGTTGGCCTTTCCACCACTCGACCTTTGGCCTGTGAATCGAGTAGTAGTGCCCTTTTCGGGGCGATGTGATCATGGAGGTGATCCACTTGTGCAAAGAACCTTTCCTTAATTAAATCATTTAAGAATCAAGCACAGTCAAGGCAGTCAGCCCTAATATCATCTTCCAGGAAAACATTCCTTTACCCCCATGGCACTTTGTCATCACAGGCCCCCACCATGAATTTACCATCAATCACAAGTACTTGGAATAATCATCCAAATGACAATCCAACAAACAGCTGAATGTAAAAGCATTTAGGATGTTGTCTGATCAACCAACAAAACCAATTGTATTTTTCTAAACAATGCAAGAATAGATGCGATAACTTCTCCCCCTTGGGATCCAAGAGTGATATTGTGCAAAATTTTTACTTAACACTCCCTTCCTTCAACTAAGGCATATGTTAAGGTCTCATACAACTATACAATATGTAAGATCTATTGATCACTTACATTTATCGACAACCCAACCTTCTTCCCAACAAGTATAGCAGTATCGGTCTTTCCTTTGACTTAGGGTTTCCTAATCCTTGAGCTCTTCACTTGCCTTTGAGGCCTAGAGTTATTGTTTGTATCTAGCCTTACTCTGAATTGGATTGATGAAAATGGTAGTTATCAAACGGATCTCAAGGTAACTTAGTTTTAATCCTTATGACCATTATTTGTACTAACTACACACATCATCAAGATCCCAATCTATCATGGGCTATCAGTTTGTGACATTAGCAAGAGCTTGGGCAAAGATCTAGAGTTTCCAGGATGAATTTCCTTTAGGCTAGGTTGCTTACCATTCAATCCATCAGGCGTGCAAGCGTAGTTGGATTGATAGTGATGCCCTCGCCCGAAGCTTCATTGCTAGTTGTGGGATTGCCACCCACATGCAACATTCTTTGCTTGGGGGCCATTCTTGATCTTCCTTTCTTC